>NC_091376.1:17126979-17176979 GCF_038502225.1 Cherax quadricarinatus
TGTGAGATGGAATCCACAGCATATGCACTCTGACTCCACTGTCCACAATCCTACCATACCTGTGTCTGGCTTCTGACACAAGCATGCAACAATTTATGCTTAATGAGTTGAGAGCATTTATGGATGACAGAGAATCAGTTACAATTAAACTGTCAATCTTTGATACATAGATGCATTTCAGTGCAAGGAGTATGGCAAACAGTTCTGTCTGAAGGGTAGAGGCCCAATTATTGATGCGTGCTCCAATTTCTTTAAGAGAGCCATCACTCTGTACGACAACATCAGCACTACCAGCTGCACCAGTGGATTGGTGAACAGAACCATCAGCGTAAATAATTTGCGAGAGTGTGTGCTGTGTGACTAAGTTATCAATACAGCTTAAGGCCTCATGTTTGGCTTCAAGGCGAAGTTTTGGTTGTGATTTAAGAAGTAGTTTGGGGGGAAATGGAGGAATGGTAGTTTGGAATGGTGTAATATTCCATGGAGCAGAGAAGTGCCGCTGTTGCCTTACTTGACATAGATCATGTATCTGATTCATGCGGAGGTCGGTTCCAGTTTTTTCGATCCATCTGGAGGAGTGTTCACCAGTGCTGAGGAAAGTTTGGAGGGGTTCTGTGCAGGGGTTTGAATGAGCTTGCCTGAGCATATTAACCCCAATTAGGATATTTCTTTCAGTAACACGATCTCTGATGCTTGGAATATCAAGTTCTTTTTGCATATTTAAAATTTTGGCAGTACGAGGGCATCCTAAAATTATCCTCATTGCTTCGTTCTGCAGTTTTTCCAGCCCTCCAAGCTTCCAGTCAGACACAAGAGCAAGTAGTGGCGCAGCATAATCAACCAATGATCTAATATAAGCAAGATACATCATTTTCACAATTTTAACATTAGCACCATACCTGGGGTGAAGCCCTGCCACAACTCTAAGTGCTCTTAGTCGTTCTTTGTATTGGCGACAAAGTCTTGTTACAACAGGTCCAAGTAGTGGAACCTCAAAACCTAGATACCTGTATCTGCTTACATATTCTAGAAGAGACCCATCATGCAATTGGATCTGACGAACTGTGCCTCTCTGTCGAGGGGGACGCCTATTGAGTATCTTTGTTTTATCAGTAGAGATTACCAACCCCAGGTCCTGACACGAGGCTAGTACATGATTAAGAATGTTTTGGGTGTTGGAGAATCCGGTGGTGTGAATCATTATATCATCAGCAAAACTAATCACATAATGATGGGGCTGACTAGGCATAGCATTAAGTAATGCATTAATTAGAATATTGAACAGTGTGGGACTGAGCACACCTCCCTGTGGGATTCCTAATTCAAAGTCTTTAGTTACACTTCTATGTCCCTGGAACAACACAGACGATTTTCTGTTGGACAGGTAGCCTTTAATCCAGCGGAGAAGCCATCCTCCAACATCCATTCTGGCAAGTTCACTAATGATTACATGTCGGTTGGCTACTTCGAAAGCGGATTTAAGGTCAAGGAAGGTAGTGTATGAGCTGTCAGTGTGCAGGGTGAGAAAGGTGGCTATGCAATGATGCACGCTCCTTCCATGCATGAAACAATGTAACCGGGGAGACAAAAATTTTTTGATTCTGTACATGAGACAATTAAGAATCATTCTCTCAAATGTTTTACACAAACAGCTAGTAAGTGATTGCTTTGTGCATACAGTGCATCTGATTAATGTGATTTTGTGAAATTGTTTGTGTGTACGTGTGTGTGTGTGTGTGTGTGTGTGTGTGTGTGTGTGTGTGTGTGTGTGTGTGTGTGTGTGTGTGTGTGTGTGTGTGTGTGTGTGTGTGTGTGTTTGTATCCCTTTCTATTGTATTGAGCCTTTGTCATGGGTCAGACGTTATGTAATACTTTATGTATGTATGATTCGATTCTTTTTAAAGTTTATGATTATGGTCTGTACCCTGATACCGGTTTGGTGTTAATGCTAAGTTCTTGATGTTAAGTTGTAGTCTGTATAGTATACAGACATATCTAGACAGTTTAGTGACGTAGTTCATTTGTGTCTGAGATTATGTATATGGGTTTATTGTAACAGTATAGCGCTTCAGTTTTTGTGTTCTAAGCTGTATTCTTTTTCTGTATATTCGTATGTTGGTATATGTAAAGCTGTATTGTTAGGGATACGTATGTAGATGTTCTAGTAAGATTATGATGTTAGGTTTTGGTTTTTTGATTAATGCGAAGGATGGGATTTAACTGATATAACGTCTCTGTATATTTTATGTTCAAGTGTATTGAGCATTTGTCAGAGGTCATGTTATATGTATAATTTATATATATGTAAGGTTTTACATCAATGAATGTGTATATATGTCAATTCATGACCCTGTGACATGTATTTTTTTTAGATATGTTCTTGCCGTAAGTTCTTGTTGTATGTTTGGCAGCAATATCTTGCGTGCATATAGGTGCAATCCGTTTGTCAGTTAATTTGATTGAGATCCATACTGTTTCTTTATTTTTATGTTAAACTGTATTGGTTTTAAATAAAATATAAAAAAAAAATAGCTTGTTTCAGTGTAAACTTTGTGTAGAGGCACTTTTATAACAGCCCCACTATAGGCTTCTAACAATACATCTATCTTGCAATAAGTATTATCATTTATGGGCAGTACATCTTTTCTTAATAAGGTGATATAACTGCCAGTGTCTCTGAAAGTCATTATCTCAGTTAGATGTGATTCGTCAAGTCCTACTTTACCTCTCGATTAGTAAGGACTCATCGCTGAACGAATCTTCTCGTCAGATACACTTTCTGACGCTAGTCATCTATCCTGAGTAATATTATCTAAAACATTGGGATCAGAGGTATTACTAGGATTTTGGTGCCTTTGTTGCACGGAAGAGGATACAACTTGTGTGGGGGCGCCAGCCGCACGACTGCTTCTCATATCTCTTTCTAACTTATAGCAATACTCTCTAGCATGTCCTTTTCTGTTACAATAGGTACATTTAACTTTCTTCTTCTCGGTACCAGACTTCTGTCTAGCCACAGAGACAGATTCAGGATTGAGAGTTTTCCTGGTTAAGGTACGAGAAGTTACAGTAGCAGGTACATCAGGCCGGCACTGATCAGCTGATTTAGGTTGCCAACTTCTAGGACAACTTTTAGTTACCTTGTTTCTCGGTGTTTTAGTACATACAAGTTTGTGAGAAATCTCGTAACTGTCTGCTAATGCTGCAGTTTCCAGAATATCCGAGGTAGTATGATCGATCAGATATTCTTGTATATCAGCAGACATACAGTTGTTAAACTCTTCGTGTAGTAACAACTGAACCAGACTGTCATAGTTATTGCACTTAGCTGATCTACACCATCTCTCAAAAGCAACTTTTTTCTCATGAGCAAACTCTACACAAGTTTCATCTTGTCGTCGTTGTAACGTACGAAATGCACGTTGATAACTTACAGGTAAAAAGTATTATGTCTCTATAATAGTTTGCTTGACAGCATCATAACTAATGTACTTGGCAAATGGTAAAGCAGCAGTACAAGTTTGAGCTCTTTCTGTCAAAGCTGTGTGCAACAAGGTAACCTAGTGCTTACGTGGCCAGTTCATAGCACCTGCCTGGTTCTCAAACACATCAAAATAGGTATCTAAGTCACTCTCAAAAAACTTAGGAACCATTAAGGCAGCTTTCTGCACATTGTGTCCTATGTTGTACTAACAGGTTTATCAACTTTATCAGATCTATCAGTCTGTTGTCTTCCAAGACGAATATTTTCTCTCTGGAAATCTTGTTTGTTCAATTTCCTCTGTGCCTCTATTTGTGCAGTCTGCAACATAATGAGGCGTTCCATCCTCTCAAATTGTTCCTCAGAGATAGGACCAGTAGGTAACAGAGGAGTAGGGAAATTAACAAGTCTTCCTGGACGATCCTTAGGTCGGGCACCTTGTCCAGCCATCCCTAGAGAGTCTCGATCTGGTCTAGGATAAGTAGATACAGGTGTAGCATACACGGTACTAGTATGAGGCTGAGTCATACTACCAGCTACACTCTACTATTATGTTAGTTAGGAGGGAAGGTGTGAGCAAGAACAGAATTACATAAGGCTCAGACACATCTGCCATAGTTGCTCTTTCTTCTATCTCATCAAATAGTTATTCTTTCTAATTGTGACACTGGGCTTTCTGTATCTGAATCATAACAAGACATCTCTGTATGAGCAGGAAACAATATATCTTTAATTAATGCTCTGACAGTTTCTGCGGTGTAATTCCTGTCATCTGTCGCACCGAGATATTTGGCTACTCGCCAGCACGTCTGAAGTTTTAATGTACTTAACTCAGACAAAGTCAGAGTATCAATTAACTGTTTCACTTTGATATACATCATGAAAATAAATGTACCACGAGAGAGTGATTATGAGAAACTATAATCCTAATAGGAAGTTTAGTGTTGGTTGTCTTAGTGCTAGAGCTCATAAACAGTATTTCCATCTCCTTGGATCAAGGGACTCAGTCAAGTACATACATCCACGCATTATGTTGTACAAGACAAAACTCAAAGTCTTCAGATTAGGAAAGTACTCAAAGTGTTTGACCATAGAGTTACTAGTATGTCAAACTGGACAATTTCTCCAACACTTTGGATCAAGAGCCTCCCGGACAGGCCCCCCCATTTGTTACAAAAAAACGCGATTTCTAATAAGCATAGAGATCTCCAGTGAATACTAGAAGGGACTGCCCTTCTAGCACCCAGTCTGTTACTGGGTTTTCATAACAAGTAGTCAGTATCCTGGTCCAATTATCCATTAGAATTCAATAAGAATTATTAGTGCTTCAGGATTACAGCTGGTAGGCTACTAACTAGAGAAATTAAAATTTAATAAATTTATTAATAACAGTCTAGAGGTATAAGATCAAAGTAAATTAATCAAAATCAAAATAATAATCACTTCTGTCGTGTAGAGTATTATTGTGCTGATGGCACAGATCACATTTATACGTCTTAAGTACCATCTGTTACATTAACATTTAATAATACAATATACAAATAAGTTTGTGTGTATATGTGTAAGTGCTCTAAGTAGTTCGCTATGTCTCACGACTCTACTAGACTTAAACCAATGACTGACAAAGTCCTCATATCAACTAACTTCTTGACCACCTGGCAATCAGAACAGCTTGCTTGAACAATAAAACGATTGCTAAGCCCAATAGCTATATAACAAGCAACTGCAACACAGAATCAGGATCAAGGAGCTAATATAACGACACTAAGTAGGGACCATCTATATATCCTCCACAAAAGTCACAAAACTCCTATACTACTGAATCTAAGTTCAGCATAAGAAAATCCCC
The DNA here is from genome assembly GCF_038502225.1 of Cherax quadricarinatus. NCBI lineage: Eukaryota > Metazoa > Arthropoda > Malacostraca > Decapoda > Parastacidae > Cherax > Cherax quadricarinatus. Next base: position 17,132,310 of record NC_091376.1, read on the forward strand.
GACTGTGACAGTACACAGATACCAGTACAAGTTAGGTCAGAAGCTACAGCTCAGGACCTGAGTTGCTCAGAGTGTCTATGCGACACAACCTCAGTACAACGTCGAAAATCACTAAGTCTAGGCAATGTTATGTGAATAGAGTTCCACAGAACCAACAACAAGAAAGCGACAGAGACAATCTTCCAGCAAGGGCCCACAAGAGAGAGGAGTGTGGGTTGTCTTGCCAGGAATACATCCAACCACCAAGAGAGTCTAGCCCAGACTGACTACTCCAGGTGAGGTGTGAACAACTCCCTCTATCACGTGATAGCTCCGTGGACTGTTGCTGCCCAGCAACACCGAGAAGCCGGCAGGGAAATGAGCAACGAGAGATAATTACAGTAGTTAGACAACCAAGACTTGAACTATGAGCACTGAATAATATATGTATGTTACATCCTACCTAATAAAAGTAACTAAGTCAAATAATAATACAAAGCAATATATTTACGATTTAGCTATTATCGCAACTATAAGCAATATAAAATTATATGAAAAGGTAATATACATTATATACATTGTGACCCATTCAGGGGTCACAACACTAATGTTCTAAAATTCCCAAGAAATTTAATTGATAAATCTTTTAAAATTGCTAGAAATAGTTTTTACAGGTCAAGAAGGGACAATCAACCGTATTCAACTAAAAATATGTTGGTTCTCACTTACTACGAAAACTTGGTTGATATGCTTTCTCTGTTTAAGAATTTTAATAACAAAGCTCATGTTGAGAGCTTGAACTTCTTCGTTTTGGTCTTTCCTTTGCCACTTCACCTACCCCTCGCGCTAGTATTGACCTGATTAGATCTTTGAATTCATTTCATCAGTCTAGTTCCCATAATCTTAATGACGTGTCCACTTTTCGTGGCGCTCTCCATCCTGCTCTTGACAGCCCGTTTTCTAAGAACCACCACCTTCCGCTCCATTACCAACTTGCCCATTCTTCTCTTAAATCTAACACTAACATTGTCATACTATCTTCTGACAAAGGTAATTCTGTAGTTATCCTTGATCGCGAGGATTACCTCCGTAAAGCTGATGTCTAGCTCTCTGACTCACGTACCTACACTCCTCTCGTTTCCAACTCTCTTCATCGCATCAAGAGAGCTTTCAACAAGAAACTAAGGATTCTTTCCGACCTCTGTCCTCCTGACTCTGACCTTGTTCGACGGTTTCATGTCATCTGTCCTTCTCTGCCCTCTTTTTATGGCCTTCCCTAAACTCATCAATCTGATTTTCCTCTACATCCTATCAAATCCTCTAGAGGTTCTGTCTCTTATTCTCTTGCTTCTTGGCTGGCCAAAATCCTCACCCCTTGACGTTGAGTCTCTCTTCACTAATGTCCCTCTTGATGATGTCCTTAATTTTCTCAGAGAGAGAAGGCCAATGAAGGGTTACTTCATCTCCCTATACCTACTGATGTCTTTCTTGATCTTATACGTGTTTCTGTGGACCTATATTTCTTTTCCTTCCAAGGTAAACATTATTCTCAAACCTTGGGTGTCGCTATGGGCTCTCCTCTATCTCTTGCTCTTGCTAATCTTTACATGGAATACTTCGAGACTGTTCTTCTTCCTACTTTTGAAGTGCGGCCTTCACTCTGGCTCCACTATGAAGATGACATCTTTGCTCTGTGGAATCATGACTCTAGTGCGCTGTATAGCCCTTGTGGCTTAGCGCTTCTTTTTTATTATAATAATAATAATAATCATGACTCTAGTCTCTTCCAACCTTTTCTTGATGCTCTTAATAATCTTGCCCCTTCCATTAAGTTTAAAGTTAAATGGGAATCTAATTCCTTGCTTCCTTTCCTTGATGTTCATGTCCACCGCTCAGATACAGGTTTTTCCTTTTCCGTTTCTATGCACAGTGGCATGTACATTCATTACTTTTCTTGTCATGCTTCCTCAGTCAAGAAAAGTGTTCTTATTTCTCTCTTTCTCCCTACTCTCCGCATTTGTGATCCTTAGTTCCTTGAATGAGAAATTTCCACTCTTCATAATTCATTTTCCAGTCTTGGCTACCCTTCCCATTTCATAGACTCTGCCTTCTCACGTGCTAAACGGACTTTCTTATCTCCCAAACTCTCTACTCCTGATAACTATCCTCTCCTCTGCCTTCCCTACATTTCTGGTCTTTCTAATCTCAACAACTCTCTCTGTTCCTTAGACATCAAACTTACTATTCACAGACTAATCTAGTTCATACCTCTCCTCCATCTATAGAAGCTACTGGTGTCTACTCTATTTTCTGCTCCTCCTGCCCTCTTCAGAACTTTGGAGAAACTGGCCGATCTCTTTCTGACAGACTTAGGGAGCACAACAGTAGTGTTAGGCTTACCGACACCAACAATGCTCTTTTCTGTCATGTCAGAGATCACAGTCATCCTATTGACTGGTCTTCTGTTGAAACTGTCTAACCTACTTCTAACTTTCACAGTCGCCATCTGGTTGAATCCTCCCTTATTCACAACTTTCCTTTTATGAATCTTAGTCCTGTTTTGTCTCAGTAGATGCCTTCCTTTCCCATTACATGGTAAAATGCTTCAACTTCAGATCACCTGTGACTAAACCTGATCCTTTTTTCCCCTTCTCCCTCTTCCCCTTTCCTCTTTCCTCTTTTTCCTTTCGGTTTTCTTTCTTTTGCCTTGGGTATTTGTTCTCTTATTATTTTATTATTTACCCCCCCTCTGTGTTCTTGTTCATACCCTCTATGGATCTCTAGCTCCCTTGCAGAGCTTCTCTTTCTTAGTTTTTGACTGACTACACTACTACTAATACTACTACTGCTACCTCCACTACTACCTCTCTTGCTCTCATTAATGTCTGCTGGCCTATATATACTCTTTCCTTCTCTCCTTTCTGTTAGTGTGTCTTTGTAAATGGTCCAAATCGGAATGAAACGTCGTTGTAAGTTCCTCTCTTCTATTTGCGGGTTATTTGTGTATTGTTCCACTCACGGTATTGTGCCTTTTTTTTGTTATTTATTAATTTTTGTTTTTTATATTTTATTTAAAACTTCATGTACAAATATATATAGGTACATATACCAATATGTAACACTGAATAAGCACATACATAAAGACATTAAAATAAACTTAACACAACATACAGACTGCTTCTACGTACGTTGTTTCACAAGTACACAAGGTTCATAGATATAATGGAACCTACTCAATATTGCTTACAATCCCCCCCCACCACCACTGAATGCATTCCACATTCCCTCGTTCACTTAAAATTAAAAAATGACTTGAACAAGGACATCAGTAACACATTATATAAACACATAACAATCCAGGCAACATCTGACACTATACTATACACAAGTTTTTAAAACATCACAATTCAAGAAGGAATAAAAGTATAATAATAAAGGCCACAAAATGGTTATAAACAAAACTCCTGAATTACAACCTCAACACAATAATAATGCACCAAGCTTAATAACAATCACTCATAATACAACTCACAACAAATTACACAAGACCTACAATATGCATTATTAAGAAACCTGTGTTGCAACACAGGTGATCCATCATCCCTCCCCCCACTCACACAGCACAGGTGACCCATCATCCCTTCCCCTACTCACACAACACAGGTGACCCATCATCCCTCCCCCCACTCACACAACACAGGTGACCCATCATCCCTCCCCCCACTCACACAACACAGGTGACCCATCATCTCTCTCCCCACTCACACAACACAGGTGACCCATCATCCCTTCCCCACTCACACAACACAGGTGACCCATCATCCCTTCCCCACTCACACAACACAGGTGACCCATCATCCCTTCCCCCACTCACACAACACAGGTGACCCATCATCCCTCCCCCCACTCACACAACACAGGTGACCCATCATCCCTCCCCCCACTCACAGAACACAGGTGACCCATCATCCCTCCCCCCACTCACACAACACAGGTGACCCATCATCCCTTCCCCCACTCACACAACACAGGTGACCCATCATCCCTTCCCCTACTCACACAACACAGGTGACCCATCATCCCTTCCCCCACTCACACAACACAGGTGACCCATCATCCCTCCCCCCACTCACACAACACAGGTGACCCATCATCCCTCCCCCCACTCACACAACACAGGTGACCCATCATCCCTCCCCTCACTCACACAACACAGGTGACCCATCATCACTTCCCCCACTCACACAACACAGGTGACCCATCATCCCTTCCCCTACTCACACAACACAGGTGACCCATCATCCCTCCCCCACTCACACAACACAGGTTACCCATCATCCCTCCCCCCACTCACACAACACAGGTGATCCATCATCCCTCCCCCCACTCACACAACACAGGTGACCCATCATCCCTCCCCCCACTCACATAACACAGGTGATCCATCATCCCTACCCCCACTCACACAACACAGGTGACCCATCATCCCTCCCCCACTAACTCAACACAGGTGACCCATCATCCCTCCCCCCACTCACACAACACAGGTGACCCATCATCCCTCCCCCACTCACACAACACAGGTGACCCATGATCCCTCCCCCCACTCACACAACACAGGTGACCCATCATCCCTCCCCCCACTCACACAACACAGGTGACCCATCATCCCTTCCCCCACTCACACAACACAGGTGACCCATCATCCCTTCCCCCACTCACACAACACAGGTGACCCATCATCCCTCCCCCCACTCACACAACACAGGTGACCCATCATCCCTCCCCCGACTCACACAACACAGGTGACCCATCATCCCTCCCCTCACTCACACAACGCAGGTGACCAATCATCCCTTCCCCCACTCACACAGCACAGGTGACCCATCATCCCTTCCCCTACTCACACAACACAGGTGACCCATCATCCCTCCCCCACTCACACAACACACGTGACCCATCATCCCTACCCCCGACTCACACAACACAGGTGATCCATCATCCCTCCCCCCACTCACACAACACAGGTGACCCATCATGCCTCCCCCCACTAACACAACACAGGTGACCCATCATCCCTACCCCACTCACACAACACAGGTGACCCATCATCCCTCCCCCCACTCACACAACACAGATGACCCATCATCCCTCCCCCACTCACACAACACAGGTGACCCATCATCCCTCCCCCCACTCACACAACACAGGTGACCCACCATCCCTCCCCCCACTCACACAACACAGATGACCCATCATCCCTCCCCCACTCACACAACACAGGTGACCCATCATCCCTCCCCCCACTCACACAACACAGGTGACCCATCATCCCTCCCCCACTCACACAACACAGGTGATCCATCATCCCTCCTCCCACTCACACAACACAGGTGACCCATCATCCCTCGCCCCACTCACACAACACAGATGACCCATCATCCCTCCCCCCACTCACCCAACCCAGGTGACCCATCACCCCTCCCCCCACTCACACAACACAGGTGATCCATCATCCCTCCCCCCACTCACACAACACAGGTGACCCATCATCCCTCCCCTACTAACTCAACACAGGTGACCCATCATCCCTCCCCCCACTCACACAACACAGGTGACCCATCATCCCTCCCCCACTCACACAACACAGGTGACCCATCATCCCTCCCCCCACTCACACAACACAGGTGACCCATCATCCCTCCCCCCACTCACACAACACAGTTGACCCATCATCCCTCCCCCCACTCACACAACACAGGTGACCCATCATCCCTCCCCCCACTCACACAACACAGGTGACCCACCATCCCTCCCCCCACTCACACAACACAGATGACCCATCATCCCTCCCCCCACTCACACAACACAGGTGACCCATCATCCCTATCCCCACTCACACAACACAGTTGACCCATCATCCCTCCCCCCACTCACACAACACAGGTGCCCCATCATCCCTCCCCCCACTCATACAACACAGGTGACCCATCATCCCTCCCCCCACTCACACAACACAGATGACCCATCATCCCTCCCCCCACTCACGCAACACAGGTGACCCATCATCCCTCCCCTCACTCACACAACACAGGTGACCCATCATCCCTCCCCCACTCACACAACACACGTGACCCATCATCCCTCCCCCCACTCACACAACACAGGTGATCCATCATCCCTCCCCCCACTCACACAACACAGGTGACCCATCATCCCTCCCCCACTAACACAACACAGGTGACCCATCATCCCTCCCCCACTCACACAACACAGGTGACCCATCATCCCTCCCCCCACTCACACAACACAGATGACCCATCATCCCTCCCGCACTCACCCAACACAGGTGACCCATCATCCCTCCCCCCACTCACACAACACAGGTGACCCACCATCCCTCCCCCCACTCACACAACACAGATGACCCATCATCCCTCCCCCCACTCACACAACACAGGTGACCCATCATCCCTCCCCCCACTCACACAACACAGGTGACCCATCATCCCTCACCCACTCACACAACACAGGTGATCCATCATCCCTCCCCCCACTCACACAACACAGGTGACCCATCATCCCTCGCCCCACTCACACAACACAGATGACCCATCATCCCTCCCCCCACTCACACAACACAGGTGACCCATCATCCCTCCCCCCACTCACACAACACAGGTGATCCATCATCCCTCCCCCCACTCACACAAGACAGGTGACCCACCATCCCTCCCCCACTAACTCAACACAGGTGACCCATCATCCCTCCCCCCACTCACACAACACAGGTGACCCATCATCCCTCCCCCACTCACACAACACAGGTGACCCATGATCCCTCCCCCCACTCACACAACACAGGTGATCCATCATCCCTCCCCCCACTCACACAACACAGTTGACGCATCATCCCTCCCCCCACTCACACAACACAGGTGACCCATCATCCCTCCCCCCACTCACACAACACAGGTGACCCACCATCCCTCCCCCCACTCACACAACACAGATGACCCATCATCCCTCCCCCCACTCACACAACACAGGTGACCCATCATCCCTATCCCCACTCACACAACACAGGTGACCCATTATCCCTCCCCCCACTCACACAACACACGTGCCCCATCATCCCTCCCCCCACTCATACAACACAGGTGACCCATCATCCCTCCCCCCACTCACACAACACAGATGACCCATCATCCCTCCCCCCACTCACGCAACACAGGTGACTCATCATCCCTCCCCCCACTCACACAACACAGGTGATCCATCATCCCTCCCCCCACTCACACAACACAAGTGACTCATCATCCCTCCCCCCACTCGCACAACACAGGTGACCCATCATCCCTCCCCCCACTCCCACAACACAGATGACCCATCATCCCTCCCCCCACTCACACAACACAGGTGACCCATCATTCCTCCCCCCACTCACACAACACAGGTGATCCATCATCCCTCCCCCACTCACACAACACAGGTGACTCATCATCCCTTCCCCACTAACTCAACAAAGGTGACCCATCATCCCTCCCCCCACTCACACAACACAGGTGACCCATCATCCCTCCCCCCACTCACACAACACAGGTGACCCATCATCCCTCCCCCCACTCACACAACACAGTTGACCCATCATCCCTCCCCCCACTCACACAACACAGGTGACCCATCATCCCTCCCCCCACTCCCACAACACAGGTGACCCATCATCCCTCCCCCCACGCACACAACACAGGTGACCCATCATCCCTCCCCCCACTCTCACAACACAGGTGACCCATCATCCCTCCCCCCACTCACACAACACAGGTGACCCATCATCCCTCCCCCCACTCACACAACACAGGTGACCCATCATCCCTCCCCCACTAACTCAACACAGGTGACCCATCATCCCTCCCCCCACTCACACAACACAGGTGACCCATCATCCCTCCCCCACTCACACAACACAGGTGACCCATCATTCCTCCCCCACTCACACAACACAGGTGACCCACTATCCCTCCCCCCACTCACACAACACAGATGACCCATCTGTCAGCATAGTTGCTGATCCCTGTATTCCCTGTATTATATAGCATAGCATATTAGTATCATCCATGTGCTTTAGATACGAGATCCCTTGTAGGCCTGTGGCTTTGTGTGACGTCACGGGATGCACATGTGTAGGCTCATACCTCTGCCCCGTTCTCACTCGGCGGCAGACCATTCAGCAGACAGGCAAGGCAGCTGGGCTCCATCCCTCACCATCTCAGTCTGACAATATATATTACCATCCAACAAGTGTGTCTACCTTCAACCTACGTTATCTCCATTTAAGAACCCTTACGATAGATGGTGGCAGTGGTGGGATGTAAGTCTGACGATTACAGCGATTTCTGGAGATAAATTTTCGACCAGCAAGACGGCCATTTCGTGTCACCAGTAGGCCTACCGAGGTTCACCCCAGCCAGCTACCTCAAGTCAGCTACTCGCCCAAGCTCCTACCAGCTTCTACATTATTCACTGGTCAGTCTCTTTGTTTTAGTGTTTTCTGCTTATTTGCATCACTCCCGAGGGGTTGACCCGAGTTTGCAAAATAAGCCAGCTTCCAGTCTGTGGTGGGGGAGTCAGAACAACCGAGCCCAGTCGAGCCTAGTCTACTCCATCCAATTCCTTTGCCTGCCAAGCCAGCTTCCACCCCTGCTGTGCTCATCGTGTGAAGTTATCAAGCCATTCTGTGTGAAGGGTTATGATAAGCCAGCTAGTAACTAACCCAGGTGTCTTACCCCAGTACTCGAGCAAGCCACGTGAGTAGTCTTCATCGCTTGTGATTCAAGCTCCAAGTCATTCTGAGTGCTATTTTTCATCCTTGTGGTGTTGTGGTATTTTGTGGGTTGTTTTAAGCCAGTCGGCTTAGAATTATCTTCGCATCAGTGTGGGTGTTCTCAGTGAGGCTTACGACGTTCAACCCATAAGCCCAGCCACTCACGATCACGTGTGTCGCACCATTGCCGGTCTCAGACGCCTCGCTCAGCCATTACCCACTCACCCTACTTCATCAGTGTTTTGGTGCACTGCTAAGGGTTGTAGCACCATATTTTAAGGACCACATAGGGGGTCAAGAGCTAGAGTGTGTTCGCGCCACCTTTATAAAGCCTCCTGTGTGTGTCTATCGCCGATGTAAGCGCAATTCTACGATCACCTGTGCAGAGGACAGCAGCAAGACCATATAAACAATCCATCAATCTCATTCTTCAAGTGTTACAGTGATAATATTTTCTTTTTAGAGACATTTGCGAGTGTTGAGACATTTCTTTTGTGTTTCCAGTGAATTTTTTTCTTAGTGACATTCAGTGACTCTTGATCAGACTCAGTGTTTATCATGTACTGATTGCATTAATTTCTTTTAATCTCCTTAATTCAGTGTTAATTTTTGTGCTATTATTTCATGTCTGTTGTGTTGTGTATCTTTTTATACACTTGAAGTAAGTACTTAGTGTTTTCCTTTGTTGTGTGTGCAACATATGAGCAGTATAGAACTTGTGTTTACACTTCAGAATCACCTAGTGTTCTCAGTATTCCAGTGAAGTATTTCAGTAATTTTTCACCTCATATTCTGCATCACAACTCAGTGTTGTCTGTTATTTTTTTTCTCTTCCCAGCATTTGTGTATTTTTATTTTTGTTCCCTGTGTGTTGAACATTCTTGTGCTCATATTCTTTCCATTTAGCCAGTGTTTAATTTGTCTTATTTCCACAGACAATAGTGCCATTATTTTGTGCAAACAAGAAATCATTTTTTACAAAATTTTTCACACATCAAGTTTCTTTGCAAGAAATCCCAGTATTGTGTTATATTGATGTGTTGTGTTCTGCATCACTGTAAGTGTTAAAACTTTTTGTTATATGTTTTAGCACTTATTAATTTTCATGTTTCATTGAACAAATTCACTCTTAGTGCAATTTTTAAGTTCTTCCTTTAAAGTAAATTGTTCTTTTGCTTGTTAAGTGTTGTTTAAGTGCAGTTAAGAGTTAAAGTGTTCATTCCTTGATATATTTCTTTTCTTGAGTGTGTAATAATTTTTTTATTATTGCACATTGACTCATTTTTGCAATAATTCTTGTGCAAATATTGTGTTGCTATTAAAGTTTCCTTGCAGAAAATTTTATGAAGTACTTGTTGATTAGCAATTGTTAATTTGATATATTGCTACAGTTTATTACAGTGCAGTTTCTTATGCTCTGTTCTGTGCATAGTATTTTATTCTGTCTGTCTCATTTTATTTTTATTTCAGTGAATTGTGTGACTGTTTTAATTTTTGCACAAGTTTATTGAGTCCATTTTATCATTTTATTGTGTATTTCCTTGTTGCATTGAAAGTAAAGACAACTCACTGTGCCATCCTTTCAATTTAAAGTAAAAGTTGAGCAAATTAGATTTGAGCAAAGTAAAAGTTCTCTTGATTTTCAGTGTTTGTTAAGTTGCATATTCTTCTTGTGTGAGTACTTTGCTTACTGTGTAACTTGTCAATTTTTAATTACTTATGCAGAATAGTTAAGCATTTTCTTCCATTTAAGTTCACTGTGTTGTGTGTTCCTCAGTTATCATTTTCTTTTGTTCTCTAAATTCTTGTTTTACATTTTGCAAACATGCCTCAAGTTTTCTCAAGTGATGCCTCAGCACATGCTGCTAGTACAACCATTAATTTGTCAGCCCAAAATTCGAGTAATTCCTTATCAAACGATAGACATACTCAGACTTCTAGCCTGCGTAATTTCAGTCGTGATCCGTATGATGCTATGCCATTGTTCAATGGTGACCCAGACAACCTTGAAGGTTGGTTTACCGCTGTTAGAGCCAGAGCTGACGCTTCAGTTGATGGTCTCCCATCTGAGAGTCTTTTAATAAGTATCGGAAAGGAGAGTCTAGCCCGTTCTTCAGCAGCCTCAAATGTATTTAAATTAATTCGTATGAAGGACTTCCAAGATCTAACTAGGTGGCAAGATTATGAACAGTTAATTCGCAATTATCTTGAACCAGTGCGAGAAACCGATCCGTTCGTTGTTCTCAAAGAATTAGTTTGCACAACTCCGAGACCAGAAGAGTCATTAGATGAGTTTGCTCTCCGTCTTAATAACCTAATGTCCTCATTTGTTAAAGCAGGTCAAAATTCAAGATATCTTAAAGATAGTGATAAACCAGCCCTTGATGGGTTCGCCAAATTAGCTGCATTTGGAGTCATTAAACAACTAATGCCACCGACATCCAAGTATGTGTACAATTCAAGTCCGCTAGATGCTACTATGGGACCGCTTAAAGCTCTAATCCATGTACGAAATTTGTGTCCCGAGGGAACCTTCCCTTATCGTAGGTCTATGCCAAACACCTTGTCCAATCCTGTACCTCCTCTAGTTTGTGCTACTACCAAACCTCCCAACCGCAATCACTCGCGCCCATCATCCAAAGCAAGTGTTAAGAGCCATCATTCCCGTAGCACCCATAGTACGTACAGTAACCACAGTCAAAGAATTTGCTACAATTGTGGTTTCCGTGGCCATATCGCTAGTAATTGTTATGACAGTCACCCTAAGAAGCGTCGTACTGATGATGAGTACCAGTCAGATCTTCCCTACTGTACTTATCATAGAATTCATGGACATGACACATCTGAGTGCAATGCTCTCTACAATATGCAGTACTCTAGATCTTTCCGTGGCCGTTCCAACCGCAGAGCCAGGAGAGGAAACAGACGTCGTGGTTCACAATCTAATCAGAACCAGGCTCATTCTTCCAATTCGGGGGAATTAGAGCGCCCCAGTCAAACCGTCCAATGGTGACGGTAGGTGATAATGAGTACACCATCCCCGTTCACAATTCCTTTGAAGCCTTAAGCAGTCTCGAGAATGACAATCCTGCTGATGATGTGGCTTCACACGTCTCTGACGTAGAGGAATTTGGGGATGAAGTAGAAAATGCCTTCTCCGATGACAACTCACCTTCCTGTTTGCATATAACTCCTAATGCAACGATTGGTCCATTAGTACAAGCTTCTGTCCATAATGCGCCCGTTCATGTGTTCATGGACTCTGGTGCGCAAGTTAATATCATTAGGTCTAGCTTGTTTAAAGAGAAGCGGTTACGACGTGTCCTCCTTGTTGAACCAACTACTGTAACCTCCCTGAGTGGAGTAGCTGGTTCTCTTCTGCGAGTCCGAGGTCAGACTTCGCTCACCTTTACTATGCAAGGCAGAGACTTTACTGCTGCTTTTCTTGTTGTCGACCAGATTACTTTCCCTGGGGACCTTCTTCTGGGATTTGTTCCATGCGAGACTTACGCATTGTGCTCGACCCGTACCGATGGCATGCCCAAATTGACGACTTGATCGTTCCATTCTGGGGTTACTAGCTTGGATCAGAAATCTGTCATACTCCTGCAGAGTATGATGTACGCATTAAGTCCTTACAAGCCAATGCATTCTCCAGTAGCGTACCCAAGCGGTCAGGCACTGGTAATTCTGTCACTCCCATCAGTGTTCGACCTATACCTTCAGACTTGCAGGATTGTGTTCCGTTGCCTCAAGTGTCCGAGGACACTCAGACTGCCTTGAGTGCACAGCCTATCCCTGCAATGACTGCTAGTTCGAGTAGTACTTTCTCCACAGGGGATGCCTTGTCAGAAAACGATTACTTGGAACTAGTAATGCCATCTCTTGTTGATGTCACATGCCGTTTGCAGAAAGACGTCTCTGTTGCGGCTAGTGCTCTCACTAGAGTGTCTGTTGTTGTTCCTAATGTTCCAGATGATGATAACGTCCTAGTTGACAGTGATTCCTGCAAGGTCAAAGGTTTATTTGTTAAACCTTCCTTACACATTGTAAGAGACAGTAAGATCCATTTACTCCTTGCTAACACTTTGGGTCACAGTGTTCGTCTCATAGCAAATACCAACCTCGTTGACCTAGTTCACTATCCTTACCCTGTTCAAGTACAGGATGACGTGTCACCTGACCAGTGGGTCGGTGCTATTTCTACCGGGGAGACCTCATCCACTTCACCGGATCAATCTTTTTCACCAGTTGAGGAGAAAGACTTAGCTCCCACTGACTTCCCAGATGAAGTCAAGCGTTTGTTGACGCTGTTGAACAAACGTAGTAAAGCCATTGCCTTACCAGGTGAGAAGATGGGTATAACGAACTTATTGTCCCATCGTATTCCACTTGAACCTGGTACTAGACCTATCTACATACCTGCATACAGAATGCCTCACTCACAAGTTGCTGTCGCAGAGGAACTGATCAATCAAATGCTCAATGATGGAGTTATTGCACATAGCAATTCACCCTGGAATGCACCCTTGATCCTAGTGCCTAAGAAGGATGGCACTTGGCGCCCGGTGATTGACTTTAGGAAGTTAAATGCGAAAACCATTCCAGATCGCTTCCCACTTCCTGTACTAGGTGACCTTTTACGCAATATCGGAGATAACAAAGTCTTCTCGACCCTGGACTTTTTACAAGGGTTTTGGCAAGTCCCTCTTCACGAGGACAGCCAAGAGTTAACTGCATTCTCCACTCCCACAGGTCATTATCACTTCCTACATATGACATTTGGATTACGATCGTCTCCTATCACGTTCTATAGACTCATGACCAACATCTTTAGAGGTATTATAGGTAAAGCACTTATGGTGTACTTAGACGACGTAATCGTCGTGTCCGAAGACGTGGATACACACCTGAAAAGACTTGATATAGTACTTGGAAAGCTTGAAGAAGCCAATTTAAAGATCAAACTGTCCAAATGTCAATTTTTTAGATCAGAAATTAAGTTTCTTGGTCACGTAGTCACTCCCAGAGGGGTTACGACTGATCAAAGTAAAGTAACTGCAGTACTAAATTTTCCAACTCCCAAAACTGCTGATGCCGTAAGATCCTTTGTGGGCTTAGCAGGTTTTTATAGATCTTTCATTGCCAATTTTTCTTCCATAGCAGCTCCTCTAACTGAGTTGCTTAAGAAAGATGCTCCTTTTGTTTGGACCTTCTGTCAAGAAAGAGCATTCCAGAAATTAAAAGAAAAGCTAACATCTGCTCCAATTTTGAAATTTCCAGATTTTTCTAAGCCCTTCTATCTGACAACTGATGCTAGTTCAATTGGCATAGGTGCCGTACTAGCTCAGAAGACTGATTGCAAGTACAATGCAGTTGCATTTGCTAGCCGAGTCCTTACGAAGGCTGAACGTAATTATACAGTAATGGAGCAAGAAGCTTTAGCAATAGTATGGTCTTTAAAGCACTTCCGAGACATTATTTACCAGTACCCTGTTCATGTCTTGACAGACCATGCACCACTGATACCTTTATTCCAGAACAAACAGCCTACTGGAAGGTTAGCCAGATGGACCTTGACTATCCAAGAGTTCAATCCCACTTTTGAACATTTACCTGGCAAGTCAAATGTAGTCGCAGATGCTTTATCGCTACACGTTAGTGTAGTTACTGCAGATCCTCCATTTACTGTCGAGGATATCAAAACTGCACAAAGAACAGATCTCATGTGGTCTGGTGTGATTCGATTCCTGCTCCAGGAAGATCTTATTCTTACTGTGAAGCCACCAGCACCCATTAGTGACTTTGTAATGAGCCAAGAATTACTGTATCGAACAGCCGAGTTGGGTACTCCAAGTAGAAGAGTTTACCAGTTAGTAATTCCACAGTCACTAGTGAACGTAGCTCTACAGCTAGTTCATGATGCACCAGGTGTTGCACACCCTGGTATGGATCGTTCTGTGAAACAAGCCAGAATGAAATACTTTTGGCCACGTATGGCAACTGACATTTCCGAGTATGTCAAGAAATGTAGTGTCTGTAAGCAGCATAAAGGAAATGTCAATGGTCCTAACCCAATCCAAGTGTACCCAACCACTAGCGAACCGTGGGAAAGAGTTGCCCTTGATTTGTTAACCAATTTTAAATGTTCCCTCCAAGGCAATAAACATCTGTGTGTTATGGTAGACCATTTTACCAGATATTGTGAGTTAGTTCCTATTGCAGATAAGACTGCAGAGACAGTAGCTAAAGCATTTAAAGAACGCATTATCTGCAGGCATACCACCCCAATGTCCTTAGTAACAGATAATGGAGGTGAATTCTGTAATGAGATTCTTGAAAATTTGTGTACTTTATACAAGATCTCTAAATCCACCATTGTTCCTCATCATCCTGCCAGCAATGGGTTAGCCGAAAGAACCAATAAAAAGGTACTTGATGTTCTGAGAGCCACTATCAACCCCAATAGTGAAACTTGGGATGAAATCATACCAGATGTTCAATGTGCCATAAATTCTGCTTACAATGCTTCCATAGGTGATACTCCACATTATGCATTGTATGGTGTAGACAAGCGTTTACCCTATGAGTTGTTATATTCCACTCCGAAACCTAATTACAACCCTAATGATTTCGTAGCAACTCGTACCAGCATGGCTCAGAGTGTTTTTAGAAGAATCCGTGAAACACTTCATAAATCAACAGCAGAATTTACTAGAGTAACTAATAGCCGTGCTAAGCCGTCAAAAGTCAAAGTAGGTTCAAGAGTAATGCTGACAAATTTCAACAAAACATCCGAAATGCCTAAGCTCGATCAAAAGTTTGTCGGACCTTATCGAGTTGTAGAACATATCTCTGGTAATAAGTATAAGGTTAGAGAAATTAGTACTGGCAAATACAAAGAATCGCATTTAGATCATATGAAATTAGTATGCGATGTTGATGATATAGCTACCCAGACTAATGTGACAGATGCTGAAAATCCTCTTGACTCTGTACCCTCTACCTCAGATACTCAGTCAGATAACCAACCTGAATGTCGTTACTCCTTGCGTACTCGACAAGTAATGAGAAACCCACAAGTATCTTTTGTAGATACTCCTTCAGATCTCTCCCAGTCAAGGCATGTGTTAGCCATTGCAGAGGAATTCGATCCTCCCAGAGATGATAACCATTCTGCATATGTAAACCTCACCCTCGCAGAATTGGGTTTAAATGTACATAGTCTGTATAATTAGATGTCCGAGATGAATGAAATTATCAACTGTGTGTTTTGTTATTAGTTGATCAGTTTGTCAGAAATTTTCGTGTTCACGTTCCCTCCGTATTCTGAGAATTTGACAGTAATAGTCTGAGTGCACACCGGATGCTTTTGCTGTTAATTTCACCTTGTATATATATATTTATTCTTCCTCAGAATCCGTAGAGTGCATGAATACAGATCGATCGATCAATTCCATCCATATTGTACAATGATTTGTTCTTATAGTTGTAATGTATTACGTTAAAACTCATTACGTTAACACCCATTACGTCAAAATCATGTTGTACCATCCATTAGTTCTAAGTTATATATGAATTTGTTATTGTATAGAATCAGCCCAGATCCGCCTGCCTGTTCAGCCTATAGTATAGTAGTGTATGTCGGGACGACATACGTAACATGACCGAGCTGTCAGCATAGTTGCTGATCCCTGTATTCCCTGTATTATATAGCATAGCATATTAGTATCATCCATGTGCTTTAGATACGAGATCCCTTGTAGGCCTGTGGCTTTGTGTGACGTCACGGGATGCACATGTGTACGCTCATACCTCTGCCCCGTCCTCACTCGGCGGCAGACCATTCAGCAGACAGGCAAGGCAGCTGGGCTCCATCCCTCACCATCTCAGTCTGACAATATATATTACCATCCAACAAGTGTGTCTACCTTCAACCTACGATATCTCCATTTAAGAACCCTTACGATACATCATCCTTCCCCCCACTCACACAACACAGGTGACCCATCATCCCTCCCCCCACTCACACAACACAGGTGACCGATCATCCCTCCCCCACTCACCCAACACAGGTGACCCATCATCCCTCCCCCTACTCACACAACACAGGTGACCCATCATCCCTCCTCCCACTCACACAACACATATGATCCATCATCCCTCCCCCCACTCACACAACACAGGTGACCCATCATCCCTCCCCCCACTCACACAACACAGGTGACCCATCATCCCTCCCCCACTCACACAACACAGGTGACCCATCATCCCTCCCCCCACTCACACAACACAGGTGACCCAACATCCCTTCCCCACTCACACAACACAGATGACCCATCATCCCTCCCCCCACTCACACAACACAGGTGACCCATCATCCCTCCCCCACTCACACAACACAGGTGATCCATCATCCCTCCCCCACTCACACAACACAGGTGACCCATCAGCCCTCCCCCACTCACTCAACACAGGTGACCAATCATCCCTCCACCCACTCACACAACACAGGTGACCCATCATCCCTCCCCCACTCACACAACACAGGTAACCCATCATCCCTCCCCCCACTCACACAACACAGGTGACCCATCATCACTCCCCCCCACTCACACAACACAGGTGACCCATCATCCCTCCCCCCACTCACGCAACACAGTTGACCCATCATCCCTCCCCCACTCACACAACACAGGTGACCCATCATCCCTCCCCCACTCACACAACACAGGTGACCCATCATCCATCCCCCCACTCACACAACACAGGTGACCCATCATCCCTCCCCCCACTCACACAACACAGGTGACCCATCATCCCTCCCCTACTCACACAACACAGGTGACCCATCATCCCTCCCCCTACTCACACAACACAGATGACCCATCATCCCTCCCCCACTCACACAACACAGGTGACCAATCATCCCTCCCCCACTCACTCAACACAGGTGACCCAACATCCCTCCCCCCACTCACACAACACAGGTGACCCATCATCCCTCCCCCACTCACACAACATAGGTGACCCATCATCCCTTCCCCCACTCACACAACACAGTTGACCCATCATCCCTCCCCCCACTCACACAACACAGGTGACCCATCATCCCTCCCCCCACTCACACAACACAGGTGACCCATCATCCCTCCCCACACTCACACAACACAGGTGACCCATCATCCCTCCCCCACTCACACAACACAGGTGACCCATCATCCCTCCCCCACTCACACAACACAGGTGATCCATCATCCCTCCTCCCACTCACACAACACAGGTGATCCATCATCCCTCCCCCCACTCACACAACACAGGTGACCCATCATCCCTCCCCCCACTCACACAACACAGGTGACCCATCATCCCTCCCCCCACTCACACAACACAGATGACCCATCATCCCTCCCCCCACTCACACAACACAGGTGACCCATCATCCCTCCCCCCACTCTCACACACACATTGAAAACTAACCCCATCACCAATCAGAATAATCATAACATTAATTATCCTCAACTTAGGAATATCACGACACATGTCACTGGAGGAAAGATTATTTACAACCATAGATGGTACAGGACTACCAAAATCACAATACCTTAAAGAGACTATCACTATTATGAATATTACATTTCAAAACACATGTATACAACTACCAATAAAGTTGGTATTACCTTTAATGACTTAAACTTATTACACATTAATTGCCCCCCTCACCCCGAAATAATATGACCGTTATCACCAACTTGTTGGCTTACATCCTAACTTGACATATATGAATAAACTTAATTGGTAATTATGCAAGTAATGGTGAAACAGTAACACCAAAGACACAGTACATTTAATAACAAATATTAACATAAGGAAAACATGACCAAGTCTTACACACTGACACTTAAACCAGGTTAAGATACGCTTCTAGTGCTTAACAAGCCCAGGAACATTGCTACAATGAAGTTCAACCAATCCTTAATTACATCATTGACCATATCACTCTCAGGCCGTGTGGTTGTGCTGCTCACACGCTCCTGGATGAGAGGCCTTCCTGCGCAGTTTGATTTTCTCAAAATGGCGCAGAATACAAGAAGGCATGTCAACACTGTGTTTTGATTTAGTGCGGGGTGTAGTTACACCTCAGTCCGCACAGGGGATTCTACCTATGATTATTCGCGACACATACGGCATTGCTGATCAGGATCTGTACGGTGTATCGCTCAATGGGGCTTACCGGATATTCGTCAAGCTACGATCGACGGCAGTGTATGAACACTTGGTGGAGAAGTATCAAGATGGCTGTGTGGACGTTAACTCGGCAATACGAGTTCGTCTCATTGATGTGTCGAGACACTACACCTGGGCGAAGGTACGTAATGTGCCTTTCGAAGCTGACGAGGCAGACCTAAGGAACTTTTTTGAACGTTATGGTACTGTTCACCTGGCAACAGCAGGTACCTGGGCGGATGGGGCGTACGCCAGCTTGCCGGAAGGTACGTTCAACCTGAAGATGTCGCTGAGGCATTCTATCCCATCGTTTGTCATCCTAGAGGATTTCCGGACACAAGTTATGATGTATTATGCAGGGCAGCACAAGACTTGCAGCTATGTGGCGCTTATAACCATATGGCAGCCCAGTGTGGGAGGCAGCAGCGACGACAGGATGCAGAAAAAGGGACGGAGCGAGGGCCTGACCCGATGGCGGGGCCTGTCAGCGGGACACCTGTAAATGGACATAGTTCTTCTTGGAGCGAGGAGGTGGAGAGAGAGTTCCCAACAGTGGGGTCGATCCCATCAATGCCTATAGGCTCTATGGTCTCTGCTTTGGTGGAAGGGGAGACCAAGCTGAGTGGCGAGGAACGAGCGGAGGATATGGCTTTAGAGCAGTTGACGGACAGGTTTTTGGAGACGACGAGAGCTGGGGATGATGTACGGTCGGTGGAAGGACCAGAGGAGAGCAATGACGAGAGGAGAGGCAGTCAGCTGACTGTGGGTGCCGCTTCTATGGGAGTGGTGACCGTGGTCGAGGTGGCGGCGGAGGTACATTGTGAGGCATCTCCAGACCAGAACATGGATGCAGAGAGTGTTCAGCGAAAGAGGGCGGCAACGCACTCTGATTCCGATGATGTCTTGACCCTGGCGCAGAGGCCGGGGAAGAAACAGTGGGCTGACGTGGTGAGTGGAGGCGCCACAGGTGTGTCCGGTCAGGTGTTTGACCGGGGGGGAAATCGTGCTCACAGTGGAGGGCATGGTGGGAAAAGTAGGAAGGCTGGTAATGCACCTATGAAAGGAGTTCCAGGGCAGCATGTAAAACCCTTCACAAAGGTTTCAGGTATATGACAGTAAATGTAAATGGGATGTGTGAGGATGTGAAGCATTTGTGGCTCCAGGGGTTTTTGAGGCGTTATGCCATAGATATTGTGTTTGTGCAGGAGCATAATTTTAAGGTTGGTCAGGATTTGAATGTGGCTGGATATCGTGTGTTTGTGCCATATTCGGAACGTTTGATGGGTGAGATTGGGATCCTGATTTGGGAGACAAGCCCGTTTGTTGTAATTAGATGTGAGGGAGGGGAGGAGGGTTGGGTACTCCGGGTAGATGGATGGTGGAGGGGTGAGCGACTGGCAGTGGTTTGTGTGTATGTGCCAGTGGAGCGTGATGTATGGGTGAAGAATGAGCTTGTGCATGATGTTTTGATTTATTATTTGCGATCTCTTCCCTCGGTAACAATCGTAGGCAGTGATTGGAATTGTGTAGTAAGTAGAAAGGATGTGGAGCCACGGGGGGCAGGGTGTTTTTTGGTTAACCTAAGGGATCTTTTGTTGGGAGTGGGGTTAAGGGATGTTATTGGAGGCGGGGACCTGATGGTTGAGCATACGTTTCATAGACGGGGATACGCGGCCAGGCTAGATAGGTTATATGTGACGAGAAGTGAGCGGGTGATGTTTGTGCATACGGTAGATGCTGTATACACGGATCATAGAGCTGTTTATGCGGACTTGACTTGGGCCAGCTTGCCTAAGAGGTATCCAGGGTATTGGAAGTTAAATGTGAGACTTCTTGGGGTGGAGGAGGCAGGGTTAGATTTTGGGACAATGTGGGGGAATTTGTGGGGAGAGGGTACGGATGTGGGTGACTTGCTGGGGTGGTGGGATGGGGTAGCTAAGGAGAGGATCCGGCAGTTTTATATGCGATGGGGAAAGTACCAGGGTTGGATGACGTACGGGTTGCAGCAGTATTTCGAGGGTAGGTTGCAAGGTTGTTATGAGAGGGGCATGCAGGCAGGGCAGTATCCCATGGAGGAAATCGAGTTGTTAAAAGGGAGGATTCGAGATTTGCAGAATGACAGATTTGATGCGGTGAGAGTGCAGGGTGGATTTGAAGAGGCGGTGTGGGGTGATTGCCCATCGGCCTGTGTGTTACGGGGACAGAGGCAGCGCCGTATGGCTATGGAAATTGATAGGCTGGTGGTACATGAGGACTTAGGTGGATATAGGGCGGGACAGGAGTTAAGAACAATGCAAGCGATGAGTGATTATGTGGATAGGTGGTTTGGAAGAAATTTACTGAGTGCAGGGGTGAATGTGAGGGCTTTAGGGGGGTTGGGGGAGAATGTATCTTGTGTGCTAAGTGGCAGTGATCGCATGGCATTGGGGGAGATATTGAAGAAGGGGAGGTGTGGAGGGCTTTAGAGGGGATGGCATGAGATAAGGCACCAGGTTTGGATGGCTTGCCCTGCGAGTTTTATGTGAGCCATTGGAGTGTGTTGAAGTCCTTCTTAGTAGAACTAATGAATACGATGAAAAGGGAGGGGAGGATGGGCAGGTTGCAAGGAACTGTGGTTGTGGTTTTAGTGCCAAAAGGTGAGCGACAAGACACGGTGCAGGACTTTAGGATAATATCATTGCTGTGTGCTGTTTATAAGATTTTTGCAAAAATTTTAGGAAATAGGCTGAAGTGTGTGGTGGATAGAGTGGTTGCAAGAGGACAATATAGTGTGTCTGGGAGGACGATGTATGACGGGTATAGTATTATCAAGAATTTTGTGGAAGGGTCGGGAGGGGAGCAGGGGGGAGGGGTGTCTTAGCGTTAGATTGGCAGGCGGTGTATGATAGTGTAGAACGTGAGGTGTTGTGGTACATATTAAGGAGGCAGGGTTTTAGGGAGGAGGTGGTGCGTTGGGCAGAGATATTGTATAAAGGTGTGGGAGTGTGTGTACAGGTAAATGGGAAGTTGGGGGAGTGTGTATCCATGGGTCGGGGTATTAGGCAGGGTTGTCCCCTGTATCAGTTGTTGTTTGCGTGTATGGAGGTGGATTGGGGAGTAGGAAGTGGAGAGCAGGGAATAATAGGGTACGTGGATGACACGACAATACTTCTTGTGTGAACGCTGAGGAGTTTACGTGCGGTAGAGGATGTTATAGATAATTTCGCGGCGGTTACTGGTTTAAGAGTTAATGTGGAGAAATCAAAATTACTGGTCTTAGGAGAATGGGTGGGAAGAGAGAGTTGGGGATGGAATGTACGTTGGAATATGGTGGACAGGATAAAAGTTTGTGGGATAGTGTATATGGGTAGTGCGAGAGAGGCGAGGATGGCTAATTCTGGACTTGTTGTGGATCGAGTGGTGGGGTGCTTGGATGGATTGAGACCAACTCATTTGACAGTACATCAGCGTGCGATTGTTGTGAATGTGTTGTTATACAGTAAAGTCTGGCACGTGGCAGCAGTATATCCGTTAGCAGGTCCGGATGTTATGAGGCAGTTAAGGAGGGTTTTCCATTTTCTTTGGGGTTCCGGGTGTGAATGGTTGAGTAGGAGTGTGGTTACCTTACCGGTCAACAGGGGAGGATTGGGGTTGATTGATTTACAGTTAAGAATCAAGTGTATTTATTTAAAGTGGGGGTTACACCATGTGCGGGGACAAGCGGGGAGGGGCGTGAATGATTTACATGAAGAAGTGTGAATGTGGTGGGGAGGGTCAGAGATGAGGGTGTGTGAAGACGTGTTGCGGGCGTTGCTGCATGTCCGGGACCCTAATGAAGTTCGGGTGGGCGTTTTAGAGCATGCTGTAGGGGCGAAGGTAGTCGCGAAGGCTGAGGGTATCTACCCTATGTATGCGTGGGAGGATATATGGGAGAGGTTACGGTTGATTGATGTGTGTGCGACCAAATGTGCTAGAGGTATTTTTCCATTTTCTCCATGGTATACTGCCGTCGGGTGCTGCACTTAAGGAAAGAGGGTTGATGGTGGAAGGCGCTTGTCGGGTGTGTGGGGATGAGGAGGCGGCATTTCATGTAGTGTATTTTTGTGACAATTTAGGAAGTATCAGGGAATGGATGGGTTAGGTTCTGAGGACAGTGGGAGGGGGCGGGATATCAGTATTGAGGGCATTAAGTTTGGACGTGGGAGGCATAGAGGTGCCTGTGCAACGTGCAATCACGTATATAATTGCGGATTTTGTTTTTGTATCCTGGGCGATGAGGGAGAATGGGGATTGGGTGGCGCGCAAAAGGGTGTTGGCGGCGACCATTTATAGAACGTTGTGCTGTAATCGGGGAATATATGGAAGTCACTGGGACCAGGCTTTTTCAGCAGGGTATTGTAGTATGAGTGTGAGAGCATTGTTAGCGTTGTGAAAGGGGGGGGGGTTGAAGTTCGGGGGATGGAACGGGCTCGTCTCCGGGGTTGGGTATGCACAAGGGCTGTGTTGCTGTGTGTATTAGTGTAATGTGTGGTTGTGGTGAATGTGGTTGTGTGAGTGGATGTGGTGGTGCAGTTATATAATGTGTTATAGCTGTCTTATATCAGAGTATACTGCTTTCTTTGTTTGTTGAAGTACTTGATTTACCTTTAGGCTTTGCCCTGGCAAACGGGGTTTTATGTGTTTGTACTGAGCATTTTATTGCTATATTATATAATGTGTATAGCCTGTAGATAAGTGCGGAATGCTTATGGCTTTTCTAGTTTTGTGACTGACTCGTAAGACTTGTGGTGAGGCGAGTATGTGTGACTGTAGGAAACTTAATGTACTGGGGGGTTAGTTGGGTAAGAGTATGTACTTTGTTTTATCATGAGATTGTGATGTAGGTCCTTTCATTTATTGATTATTTGTGCAGGGTGCAAGTAACCGATATATTTATCATAATATTTTTCTTATTGTATTGTACCTTGATAATATGTCACAGTAATATTATGTAAATAGTGTATACCTGATGAAATTATGGCTTTAATTTTTTTTTCATTATATTATTGACCCTGTTACAGAGGTCACCTGCATGTTATGTCCTTGTTGTTGTTCTTGTGTAAATAGGATTAAGATTACCCATCTTTCTTAATGTTATGTTCTGTCATAAGCGATATTTTCTAGTGTATTTGTGTAACTTCTTTGTGTCTGTTAATATTGTGTTTGTTATTTTGCTATTGTACGTCCAGAGGGATTGTGATTCATAATGTATTTATATTAAATGTATATCAACCCTTGTTTAAGGGGTTTTATGTTAAGCTATGTATTGTGTTTTAAATAAATATAATTTTTTTTTAATTTTTAGCAAATTCACCCGCCTCCCCACGACTGAACTACCCCACTCAACCCTCCCAGCCCAAGCTCCTAACCCCATGACCATGGACTTTTGTGAATTCACTCTCATACCAGTTGCATTCGTGAACAATTGTACTAACCCATCCAAGGTATCCATTGACATCCCCTCCCTAACCAGAACAGTAGTGCCATCTATATACCCTATTAAGACTGTCCAAACCCTCCCAACTCTACTTCCTTCACCCTCCCTATTACACATACGCTTCTCAATCATCCTATAAAAGTTGTGATATAGGGCACCCCTGTCGAAGTCCTCTTTCAATTACAATCTTCCCACCCAATCTCCCATTAATCTGTACACTCGCCATTGCACCGTGATACAAAGCATCTACCCATCCCACTATTTCTTCCCCAAACCCCTGTTCCCTGAGGATGGCTCTCAATGCATTCCCGTTCCACTCTGTCATATGCTCCCTGCCAGTCTAAAGACACCAAACTCCCCTCCCCCCTTTTTGCTTCCACGAAATCACTGAGGAACCCATGTCCCTCCTTCATAGACCTCCCTGGCAACCCAAACTGAGTTCTCGATACTACTCGACCCACTACACATTTAAACCGATTCCCCAAAATCTTGATAAACAGCTCATAATCTGTGCATAACAATGTTACTACTCGGTAGTCCCTAAGTGTATGTTGCCCCTTACCCTTCGGTACCAATACTACTACAGCTGTTGCCTGCTTCTCTCCCAGCTCTCCCCTCACCTTCGTTAAATTTAATAACCTAACCAAAAAACCCTCAATAGCTCCCAATGCTGTAGATAAAACTCTGCCGGGAGTCCATCGATTCCTGGTGCTTTGCTCTTATGCATTTCACTTAAAGCCTTCCATGCTTCTCCCTCAGTTATTTCCCCTCCCAACGCTTCCCTACCACTGTTTCCCAACTGACATATCACATTCTCACACACCTGTTTTAAAACCCCAGCTCCTACCCCATCCCTTTGCCAATACTTTCCATACCAAAAATAACAAAAAAGGCACAATACCGTGACTGGAACGATACACAAATAACCCGCACATAAAAGAGAGAAGCTTACGACGACGTTTCGGTCCTGCTCCACCTCTGGTTAGTGTGACTTTGTCAATGGTCCAAGTCGGACCGAAACGTCGTCGTAAGCTTCTCTCTTTTATGTGTGGGTTATTTGTGTATCTTTCCATACCACTTGTCTGCAAACACACCCATTCCACCTACCGACTCATGAACCTCCAACCATGGAATAGCTGTTGCCTGCTGTCGTTGCTTTTGTCTATGCAATACACATGACAAAGGTCTATTGCCCAATAACACCTCTTCCACGCCTGCCATTGCCCTCACAGCTTGGAGCCTCTCATCCTGTACCTTGCACAGCCTCCCTTTAAGTGCCAATATGTTTTCCATAGGATAAATATCTGCCACCGCCCCCTTTCCATAACAACCCCTTAACCTGTCCTCCAAATAGTTGGCCAGCCTATATTTTAAAGAATTAATTTGTTTCCCTTCTCTCGCGTAATATTGCCTAATCCGTTCTTAAGCCACACCATCCCACCATGTTACCACATCCTCCACCCCATGTACCTCCTCACTTAACCCCTCCCACAGTGTTGTAAATCCCTCCAACTCCTCCTCATCTCCTAACACACTCATATTTAATTTCTAATAACCCCTAGAGATACCCGCCAGTGACTCCCATCCCACCTCTGCCACGACCGCCCTATGATCCGAATACGCTACCTCTATTGTGCAGAAAAACTTTACCAAGACCCCTTGAGAAATGTACAACCTATCTAACCTAGCTGCATAACCCCTCCTTACGAAAGTGTGCTCTACCTCCAACACTCCCCCTCCAACTGCATCCCTAACCTGAATATCCCTCAAGAGGTCTCGTAAGGCCGCCGACATGTGCCCCGCCCTGTTTGGTTCCACATCAGCCCTCCTAATAACACAGTTCCGGTCCCCACCAACGATGGCCACCGCAGGTAAACCACGTAAGAAGAAAACTAGGTCATCACATACAAATTCCTGCTTTACTCTCACATCGTTCTCAGCAGGTGCATACACACTTACAAAGGTTACCCTCTGCCACATTCATCACACACCCACACACGACACCCTCCCCCTCCTCCCCCCTCACTTTGCATCAACACAAACGGGCTCGCCTCCATGATCAATATACCCATACCACCTTTCAGACGTGCAGATGGCAGTCATGACCTGAAACCCCACCACCTCCAGCTCTCTCCCCTCCTTGAAATTGTGTTCTTTCAGGAACACTACATCCACCCTATATTTACAGAGAAACATTCGAAACCATTCCCTCTTCACACTATTACACAGTCCATTTACGTTCACAGTCATACACCTAAGGCCTCTTTGTAGTTTCCAACCCTTCCTCCTCTCTTCATTCATCCCAGGGCCTCCTGCCCCAGAGCCAGCACAGGGCTTCACACCATCACCCCCCCCCTTTTTTTGCGATGCCTCTTATCCTGACTACCTCGACAATACACTTCCTGCCACCCAGACCTCTGCGCCGGTGTCAGGACATCATCTGAGTCTGACGCCGCCGCTCTCTTCCTCGTGATGCCCTCCACTGCCATGTTGTCTTCTGAGGATCCTTCATGATGAACCTCAACCTCCACCACGCCCCGTTCCACGGCACACGGTGACATCTCACGTTTACTGCATGTCCCGTCCTCCCTGCTATGGCTTTTTCTTACACCTGCCTCCTCAGGCATCGCCGTGTCTCTCACCAGCTCGGGAACAACTTCTTCAGTAGGCGGTGCCAATGCCCTCAACACCTCCTCAAGCTCTTCCTTGAGCGCAATTACCTCCTCCTGCACTTGCACTTCTACACTCTTCTCCTTCCTAGTAACAGTTCCTGTTATGGTACAGTTTGCTTCACACACGCGAGTCTCCATTATGTGATCCTTCACCATTT
Organism: Cherax quadricarinatus; assembly: GCF_038502225.1. Taxonomy (NCBI): domain Eukaryota; kingdom Metazoa; phylum Arthropoda; class Malacostraca; order Decapoda; family Parastacidae; genus Cherax; species Cherax quadricarinatus. The sequence continues at coordinate 17,159,625 of NC_091376.1, forward strand.
CACTCCACAAGCGCCCACGCCCTTGCTTTTGTGTGGGCCTCTCAACAACGGTTTCTACACTGGTAACTGGTGCTTCTCCCGTTTGTGCAGGTGCCCTCCTCAGCTTCACACACACGCTGCCGCTATATGGTCGTACGCCCCGCATGACCTGCAAGTACGCCTCTGTCTGGCGTACAATACCAAAACCTGCGTCATGAAGTCCTCCAACACGACGTAGGATGGGATGGGATGTCTCAGAGTCATCTTCAGGGAAAATGTTGCCTCTAGACGGCCCATGTAGGCACCAGTTGTCCACTTGCCCTGTTGTGCCAGATGTGCAGTCCCATATGCCTCGAAAACTCTCCTGATGTCAGCCTCATCAGCCTCAAACGGGACATTACGAATCTTGACCCACGTAAAGTGGCGAGATACGTCCATCAAACGCACCTTGACAGCTGGAGTGGCGTCAAGACTCACGTCTTGGAATCTCGTCACCAATGACTCGTACATGGACGTGGAATTCAGTTTGACGAAGATTCTGTATGCCCCATTCAGGGCTACACCATATACCTAATCATCCTGTATGCCATACGTCTCCCTAATGATGACTGGGAGCAACACTTGTGCCGATGTGGGCGAAATTGCCCCACGGATCAGCTCAATCCCAACAGTATTCACACGACGCCTCACGCTGGTTGCCATGTTGATACATGGTGGCTCACCTAAATGAACAGCAGAGGGGTGCAGAGCACAACAGCTCTCTACCGCAGTCAGGCAGCAAAATGATTTTTATTTATTATTATTGATCTGTTGAAGGGGATGGCGGCTCCAGTTCCTTGGGGTTGCATCCTCTGCTTGAACTCAAGGTTAATAATTAATGTTGTATGCATATATTTTCCTATTCACTTAATACTATATTGGCAATAGCATTATTAATAGCTAAAATAATTTTATTGTGCTTTATAGTATTATCTGCCCTTATATTGTTAGCTATGTGGATAGGTAGGATGTTTATTCTAAGTGAGAGGCGCTTCACTGTGAGTAACAACCTGGCTATCTGTCGTTAGGTTGTTAGTGTCTGGCGGTCCCTCGCACCACCATTGCAGATATCACAAAGTATTGTAAGGCTTGGAGCAGTGGCCTCAAGTCAGTCTTGGCCTGAATAGTCAAGGGAACATACCTTACTCAGTTACCCACTGACCTCTCACAGGAGGCACATCGAGTTCTCTCTCTGGTGGTCGATTTCTTTTCTTAGTTGAATTCCTTTCTTAACTCTCACTTTCGAGCTATTGCATACTCTGGTGAATTAATGGTTCAGCTAACTGAATAAGTCTTAGTAACCATTGTAGATTACCTTGTGGTTGATGTAATTGGTGAAAATAGTACAAAGTCTGAGCTTATAAGGTTGATTTATCCATATTAATATGCTGGTTGAACTGGATCTTTATGTATATGCATATAATGTACGTACAAAGAGAAGTGTAGGAGTTAGACTCCTCATTTAATGTTCAATGTCCTAATATTATATAAGTATATATTCAGCTAAACTTTAACTAGTAGTTATTTGTTTTGGAATCCCGAATTACTATTACAATTTACTGTTACAGAACCGTAAACAGGCCATCTGTTAAACGAGAATAAACTAGCTTAACTTTCTACCATGCCTTGGAGTAGTTTAAGAAGACGAGTTTTGTAACACTTGGATAAAGACCACTAGTATAAGAAGTGCTTTGAATCATAAACAAAGACAGGAAACGTTTATAAACGGTGGGAATGTTAGATAAAAACGCCTCCTGTTCTAAGCAACTTTTACTCTTATCTGCTTAGCCAACACTGCATTGTATAATTTTTTTTTTTTGTTCTCTTCCCTAAAACTTATGGAGGCGAATCATGATGACGATTATTGCCGAAAAATATGCTAAAGTAATACTTAGAACATAGGAAACCCTTATTATTGATAAAGTTTCACCCAGAATAGTAAAGTCACTTACAAGAAAGTTTTGCTTTTCATCAAATGTCTTATATCCAGTTGAAGGATAAATATATAACAATGTAAAAAAGAAAAGAAGAAATCCACTGACCGTTCTTTGAGCTCATGAAGATGAGTTTGTCGCAGCGTGAACCCCAAGTTGCCTTAACATGGACGGCCTTTTCCTGGTGTGTCTCCGGACTAGTCATCACCCAACACAACACCCGCACCTTCTGTGTCTCATCTTCAGCCTCTATCACATCTTCTGTAACATACAGGCACAAATTTATTAGTTGAGGTCCTGTCTTGGCGTTACCGTCAGTGCTAAATATCGGCCTCAGAACTGTGGCAGTCTGATATGTCCTTCGTGGAGAACAAGACTGCACGACACCTCATACAAAATAACATTTGGCAGAATATCCATATGGTTGTGTTCTTACAAGTAGGGAAGAATTATTTTGTTTTCAAAATACTTTAATTTAAAAACTAATACTTTCTGAATCTTATAAATAAGTGTAACTCGTAATTAAAAAAGTGGGAGAAATGTTTAAAAAAGTTCCAAGGCTCGTAGGTTCGAGTCTCCTTCAGCCAGAGATCAGTGTTTGTGTATATTTCACCTGCTCTTGCGAATTCCTTGCATTGTTAAAATTTCTAGTAAGGTTGATGCATGCAGGAGATGAGATGAAAAGCTATAAGCCTTCTCCTTAAAAGCTGGCTGCCCAGGATCAACGTGTAGCGCAAGCTGCACACCAAGGTATTGCCCAGTGTGGTGAGATTGGTATAGCACTGCGTACTTTGTTAAAAGGTTCGTAGGTTCGAGTCTCCTTCAGCCAGAGATCAGTGTTTGTGTATATTTCGCCTGCTTTAGCGAATTCCTTGCATTGTTAAAATCTCTAGGAAGGCTGATGCATGCAGGGGATGAGATGAAAAGCTGTAAGCCTTCTCCTTGAAAGCTGGCTGCCTTCGATCAACGTGTAGGGCAAGCTGGATGCCAAGGTATTTGCCCAGTGTGGTGAGAATGGTATAGCACTGCATACCTTGTTTCAAGGTTCGTAGGTTCGAGTCTCCTTCAGCCGGAGAACACAAACATATATATATATATATATATATATATATATATATATATATATATTTATATATATTTATATATATATATATATATATATATATATATATATATATATATATATATATATATTTATATATATATATATATATATTTCAACAAGTCGGCCGTCTCCCACCGAGGCAGGGTGACCCAAAAAAGAAAGAAAATCCCCAAAAAGAAAATACTTTCATCATCATTCAACACTTTCACCACACTCACACATTTTCACTGTTTTTGCAGAGGTGCTCAGAACACAACAGTTTAGAAGCATATACGTATAAAGATACACAACATATCCCTCCAAACTGCCAATATCCCAAACCCCTCCTTTAAAGTGCAGGCATTGTACTTCCCATTTCCAGGACTCAAGTCCGACAATAAGAAAATAACCGGTTTCCCTGAATCCCTTCACTAAATATTACCCTGCTCACACTCCAACAGATCGTCAGGTCCCAAGTATCATTCGTCTCCATTCACTCCTATCTTACACGCTCATGCACGCTCGCTGGAAGTCCAAGCCCCTCGCCTACAAAACCTCCTTTACCCCCTCTTTCCAACCCTTTCGAGGACGACCCCTACCCCTCCTTCCTTCCCCTATAGATTTATATGCTTTCCATGTCATTCTACTTTGATCCATTCTCTCTAAATGACCAAACCACCTCAACAACCCCTCTTGTGCCCTCTGACTAATGCTTTTATTAACTCCACACCTCCTAATTTCCACATTCCGAATTTTCTGCATAATATTTACACCACACATTGCCCTTAGATAGGACATCTCCACTGCCTCCAACCGTCTCCTCGCTGCTGCATTTACCACCCAAGCTTCACATCCAGATAAGAGTGTTGGTACTACTATACTTTCATACATTCCCTTCTTTGCCTCCATAGATAACGTTTTTTGACTCCACATGTACCTCAACGCACCACTCACCTTTTTTCCCTCATCAATTCTATGATTAACCTCATCCTTCATAAATCCATCCGCCGACACGTCAACTCCCAAGTATCTGAAAACATTCACTTCTTCCATACTCCTCCTCCCCAATTCGATATCCAATTTTTCTTTATCTAAATCATTTGATACCCTCATCACCTTACTCTTTTCTATGTTCACTTTCAACTTTCTACCTTTACAAACATTCTCAAATTCATCCACTAACCTTTGCAATTTTTCTGTAGAATCTCACAAAAGCACAGTATCATCAGCAAAAAGTAACTGTGTCAATTCCCATTTTGAATTTGATTCCCCATAATTTAACCCCACTCCTCTCCCGAACACCCTAGCATTTACTTCTTTTACAACCCCATCTATAAATATATTAAACAACCATGGTGACATTACACATTCCTGTCTAAGACCTACTTTTACCGGGAAGTAGTCTCCCTCTCTTCTACACACCCTAACCTGAGCCTCACTATCCTCATAAAAACTCTTAACAGCATTTAGTAACTTACCACCTATTCCATATACTTGCAACATCTGCCACATTGCTCCTCTATCCACTCTATCATATGCCTTTTCTAAATCCATAAATGCAATAAAAACATCCCTACCTTTATCTAAATACTGTTCACACATATGCTTCAATGTAAACACTTGATCTACACATCCCCTACCCACTCTGAAGCCTCCCTGCTCATCCGCAATCCTACATTCTGTCTTACCTCTAATTCTTTCAATTATAACCCTACCGTATACTTTTTCTGGTATACTCAGTAAACTTATTCCTCTATAATTTTTATAATCTCTTTTGTCCCCCTTCCCTTTATATAAAGGGCCTATACATGCTCTCCGCCAATCCCTAGGTACCTTCCCCTCTTTCATACATTTATTAAACAAAAGTAGCAACCACTCCAACACTATATCTCCCCCTGCTTTTAACATTTCTGTCATGATCCTATCAGTTCCAGCTGCTTTACCCCCTTTCATTCTACGTAATGCCTCACGTACCTCCACCACACTTACATTCTGATCTTCTTCACTCCTAAAAGATGGTATACCTTCCTGGCCAGTGCATGAAATTACCGCCTCCCTTTAACATAAGAACATAAGAAAGGAGGAACACTGCAGGAGGCCTGTTGGCCCATACTAGGCAGGTCCTTTACAATTCATCCCACTAACAAAACATTTGCCCAACCCAATTTTCAATGCCACCCAAGAAATAAGCTCTGATGTGAAAGTCCCACTCAAATCCAACCCCTCCCACTCATGTACTTATCCAACCTAAATTTGAAACTACCCAAAGTCCCAGCCTCAATAACCCAACTAGGTAGACTGTTCCACTCATCAACTACCCTATTTCCAAACCAATACTTTCCTATGTCCTTTCTAAATCTAAACTTATCTAATTTAAATCCATTACTGCGGGTTCTCTCTTGGAGAGACATCCTCAAGACCTTATTAATATCCCCTTTATTAATACCTATCTTCCACTTATACACTTCGATCAGGTCTCCCCTCATTCTTCGTCTAACAAGTGAATGTAACTTAAGAGTCTTCAATCTTTCTTCATAAGGAAGATTTCTAATGCTATGTATTAATTTAGTCATCCTACGCTGAATGTTTTCTAACGAATTTATGTCCATTCTGTAATATGGAGACCAGAACTGAGCTGCATAATCTAGGTGAGGCCTTACTAATGATGTATAAAGCTGCAGTATGACCTCTGGACTTCTGTTGCTTACACTTCTTGATATAAATCCCAGTAATCTATTTGCCTTATTACGTACGCTTAGGCATTGCTGTCTTGGTTTAAGGTTGCTGCTCACCATAACCACCAAGTCCTTTTCGCAATCTGTATGGCTAAGTTCTACATCATTTAACTTATAAGTACTAGGGTTATGGGCACTCCCGAGCTTCAGAACCTTGCATTTATCTACATTGAACTGCATCTGCCACTTTTCTGACCAAGAATAGAGTTTGTTTAAATCCTCCTGAAGTTCCATAACATCTACCTTTGAATCAATTATCCTACCTATCTTTGTGTCATCGGCGAATTTGCTCATATCACTAGTAATTCCCTCATCAAGACCATTGATATATATTATAAACAACAACGGGCCCAAGACTGATCCCTGTGGAACGCCACTTGTTACAGATCCCCACTCGGATTTAACCCCATTTATGGACACTCTCTGCTTCCTGTCAGTGAGCCATGACTCGATCCACGAGAGCACTTTTCCCCCAATGCCATGAGCTGCCACTTTCTTTAAGAGTCTATGGTGCGGAACTCTATCAAAAGCCTTACTAAAATCTAAGTAAATAATATCAAATTCTTTATCGTGGTCAACAGCCTCAAAAGCTTTACTGAAGAAAGTTAATAAATTAGTTAGACAAGACCGGCCTCTTGTGAATCCATGCTGAGTATCATTAATCAAGCTATGCTTATCGAGATGGCTTCTTATAATCTCAGCTATAATTGACTCTAGTAATTTGCCTATAATTGAGGTCAGGCTTACTGGGCGATAATTTGACGGTAACGACTTGTCCCCTGTTTTAAAAATAGGAATTACATTAGCATTGAAGAGATAAATTAAAAATATTAGTTAATGGTTCACAGAGTTCCATTTTGCATTCTTTAAGAACCCTTGAAAAAACCTCATCAGGACGCGGCGACTTATTTTGCTTCAGTCTGTCTATCTGCTTCACAACCATTTCACTAGTGACAGTGATGTTACATAATTTATCCTCTTCTAGCCCACTACAAAAATTAATTTCTGAAATATTGTTAGTGTCTTCCTGTGTAAAAACTGAGAGAAAATAATTATTAAAAATCTAGCACATTTCATTCTCTTTGTCAGTAAGGTGCCCATAGTTATTTTTAAGGGGACCTATCTTATCTCTAACTTTTGTTCTATAGACCTGGAAAAAACTTTTTGGGTTAGTTTTAGAATCCCTAGCAACTTTAATTTCAAAGTCCCTTTTAGCTTTTCTTATCCCCTTTTTAATGTCCCTCTTAATGTCAATATACTGATTCATAAGATGACCCTCACCTCTTTTGATACGCCTATAAATTCCTTTCTTATGCCCTAGTAGATATTTGAGCCTATTATTCATCCATTTTGGGTCATTTCTATTTGATCTAATTTCTTTATATGGGATAAACGTTCTTTGAGCAGCATGTATAGTGTTCAGAAAACTGTCATATTGTTATCTCACTTCGTTACCCAAGTCAACAGATGATAAGTGTTCTCTAAGCCCATCGTAATCTGCTAAGCGAAAATCTGGGACTGTTACTGAGTTATCGCTACTATCGTACTTCCATTCAATGCTAAATGTAATTGATTTGTGGTCGCTAGCACCCAGTTCCTCTGAAATTTCTAAATTATTAACAAGGGATTCATTGTTTGCCATAACTAAGTCAAGCAGGTTATTTCCCCTTGTAGGTTCTGTCACAAACTGCTTCAAAAAACAATCCTGAACTACTTCTAAGAAGTCGTATGATTCTAAATTCTCAGTCAAGAAATTCCAATCAATATGACTAAGTTAAAGTCTCCTAGAATTACTACATTATCGTGCCTTGTGGCCTTAACAATTTCCTCCCATAGTAGTCTCCCTTGGTCCCTATCTAAGTTTGGGGGACGGTATATCACTCCTAAAATCAGTTTTTCATGCCCCTCTGAAAATTCTATCCAAACAGACTCTGTATGTGTTACTTCAGACTTAATACCCGTTTTTATGCAACAGTTCAAGCGATTTCGGACATGCAATGCCACCCCACCCCCCTTCCCGATACTTCTATCTACTTGGAACAATTTAAAACCCTGAATAAGACATTCCGCAGGCATGTCCCGACTTTTTGAATTAAACCACGTCTCAGTTAAGGCAAATACATCAATGTTACCTGCACTACCAACTAATCTCAACTCGTCCATCTTATTCCTAGCACTACGGCTATTAGCATAATAAACATTGAAAGACTCTCCTTTCTCTTTACCCTTCCTGCTCATTTCTGTTTTTCTACTAAACCTATTACTGTCCTTATCACCCAAAGTCCCTGGCTTTTCAATATCTACCTCGTTCTGCTTATTACTAGTTCCCCTAGAACTCGTAATATTACTACACTGGGACTTCACTGTTTTCCTGCCACAACCCATACCACTAACTATTCCTAGTTTAAAGTCCTAACTGCTCCCTCCACTGCAGTTGCCAGTGCTACCACCCCAGACCTAGATAAATGAACCCCATCCCTGGCATACATGTCACTTCTGCCATAGAAGAGGTCCCAGTTGTCAATGAGTGTTACCGCATTTTCCTTACAGTATTTGTCCAGCCAGCAATTGACACCAATTGCCCTGGACAACCATTCATTTCCAACTCCTCTCCTTGGCAAAATACCACATATGACAGGGTTCCCACCCTTACTCCTAATTATTTCTATTGCTGACCTATACCTGCTAATCAGGTCTTCACTCCTACGTCTGCCAACATCGTTGCCTCCAGCACTGAGACAGATAATAGGATTGCTCACATTACCTCTCATGATGTCATCCAGACGGCTAACAATATCCTCCATCCCAGCCCCAGGAAAGCAAACTCTCTGTCTCCTACTCCTGTCCTTCAAGCAGAACGCCCTATCCATATACCTAACTTGGCTATCCCCAACAACAACAATATTCTTTCCTTCCTTGGTGTCGTTCATCGTATTGTTCCCAGTAGTCGACTCACATTCGTCGGGTAGCACTGAGAATGTATTAGATGTTTCCACAACAGTTTCCACGGCAGTCTCTTTCTTCTTCATTGTTTCTACCTTTCCATTCGTCCTCTTGATCGTCAACTTCGTTCCCTGCTGTTCAGCTATTGACCAGTTTCCCTTCTTGACCTGAGGACTCAAAACAGGAGGACTACTACGAATCTTCTTGTTTTCCTCGGTCAGTTGCCGAATCTCCACCTTTGCCATCCTCAATTCTTCTTTAAGCTGTTGGTAAAGTTGCTCGATGGAGGGCATCTTGCTTCAGTTCGTAGAGAGCGCGCAAACAGGTCTTCACAGAGCTAAGTACACGTCAACACTGCGCAAAAGCCAACTCAATCAGGAGCTACTGCGCAGCACGTCCGCACGGCCCAATAGCGATGCGAACACTGACCCAATAGCAATCTACCTAATACCTCCCTCTCCCCATCTACTAACTCCCCTACTCTGTTTTTAACTGAAAAATCTTAACTTGTTTAACTCACTCCAAATTTTTTTCTTATTTTCATTAAAATTTCTTGACAGTTCCTCTCCCACTCTATCATCTGCTGTCCTTTTGCACTCTCTCACCACTCTCTTCACCTTTCTTTTACTCTCCATATACTCTGCTCTTCTTATAACACTTCTGCTTTGTAAAAACATCTCATAAGCTACCTTTTTCTCTTTTATCACACCCTTTACTTCATCATTCCACTAGTCACTCCTCTTTCCTCCAGCCCCCACCCTCCTATAACCACAAACTTCTGCCCCACATTCTAATACTGCATTTTTAAAACTATTCCAACCCTCTTCAACCCCCCCACTACTCATCTTTGCACTAGCCCACCTTTCTGCCAATAGTCGCTTATATCTCACCCTAACTTCCTCCTCCCTTAGTTTATACACTTTCACCTCCCTCTTACTTGTTGTTGCCACCTTCCTCTTTTCCCATCTACCTCTTACTCTAACTGTAGCTACAACTAAATAATGATCCGATGTATCAGTTGCCCCTCTATAAACATGTTTATCCTGGAGCCTACCCATCAACCTTTTATCCACCAATACATAATCTAACAAACTACTTTCATTACGTGCTACACCATACCTTGTATATTTATTTATCCTCTTTTTCATAAAATATGTATTACTTATTACCAAATCTCTTTCTACACATAGCTCAATTAAAGGCTCCCCATTTACATTTACCCCTGGCACCCCAAATTTACCTACTACTCCCTCCATAACATTTTTACCCACTTAAGCATTGAAATCCTCAACCACCATTACTCTCACACTTGATTCAAAACTCCCCACGCATTCACTCAACATTTCCCAGAATCTTTCTCTGTCCTCTACACTTCTCTCTTCTCCAGGTGCATACACGCTTACTATAACCCACTTTTCACATTCAATCTTTATTTTACTCCACATAATCCTTGAATTTATACATTTGTAGTCTCTCTTTTCCTGCCATAGCTTATCCTTCAACATTATTGCTACTCCTTCCTTAGCTCTAACTCTATTTGAAACCCCTGACCTAATCCCATTTATTCCTCTCCATTGAAACTCTCCCACCCCCTTCAGCTTTGTTTCACTTAAAGCCAAGACATCCAGTTTCTTCTCATTCATAACATCCTCAATCATCTCTTTCTTATCATTTGCACAACATCCACGCACATTCAGACTTCCCACTTTGACAATTTTCTTCTTCTTATTCTTTTTAGTAATCTTTACAGGAAAAGGGGTTACTAGCCCATTGTTCCCGGCATTTTAGTTGACATTTAGAACACGTATGGCTTACGGAGGAAAGATTCTTATTCCACTTCCCCATGGATATAAAAGGAAAAATAATAAGACCAAGAACTATTAAGATAAAATCAAAGAAAACTCAGATGAGTGTGTATAAATAAACGTGTACATGTATGTGTAGTGTGACCTAAGTGTAAGTAGAAGTAGCAAGATATGCCTGTAATCTTGCATATTTATGAGACAGACAAAAGACACCAGCAACCCTACCATCATGTAAAACGATTACAGGCTTTCGTTTTACACTCACTTGGCAGGACTGCAGTACCTCCCTGGGTGGTTCCTGTCTACCAATCTACTACTATATATATATATATATATATATATATATATATATATATATATATATATATATATATATATATATATATATATATATATATATATATATATATATATATATATATATATATATATATATATATATATATATATATATATATATATATATATATATATATATATATATATATATATAAGGATAAGCTATGGCACGAAAAGAAGGACTATAAATGTATTAATTCAAGGATTATGTGGAGTAAAATAAAGATTGGATGTGAAAAGTGGGTTATAGTAAGCGTGTATGCACCTGGAGAAGAAAGAAGTGTAGAGGAGAGAGAGAGATTTTGGGAAATGTTGAGTGAATGCGTGGGGAGTTTTGAATCAAGTGTGAGAGTAATGGTGGTTGGGGATTTCAATGCTAAGGTGGGTAAAAATGTTATGGAGGGAGTAGTAGGTAAATTTGGGGTGCCAGGGGTAAATGTAAATGGGGAGCCTTTAATTGAGCTATGTGTAGAAAGAGATTTGGTAATAAGTAATACATATTTTATGAAAAAGAGGATAAATAAATATACAAGGTATGATGTAGCACGTAATGAAAGTAGTTTGTTAGATTATGTATTGATGGATAAAAGGTTGATGGGTAGGTTCCAGGATGTACATGTTTATAGAGGGGCAACTGATATTTCGGATCATTATTTAGTTGTAGCTACAGTTAGAGTAAGAGGTAGATAGGAAAAGAGGAAGGTGGCAACAACAAGTAAGAGGAAGGTGAGAGTGTATAAACTAAAGGAGGAGGAAGTTCGGGGGAGATATAAGCGACTGTTGGAAGAAAGGTGGGCTAGTGCAAAGATGAGTAGTGGGGGGGTTGAAGAGGGTTGGAATAGTTTTAAAATTGCAGTATTAGAATGTGGGGCAGAAGTTTGTGGTTATAGGAGGGTGGGGGCAGGTGGAAAGAGGAGTGAATGGTGGAATGATGAAGTAAAGGGTGTGATAAAAGAGAAAAAGTTAGCTTATGAGATGTTTTTACAAAGCAGAAGTGTTATAAGAAAAACAGAGTATATGGACAGTAAAAGAAAGGTGAAGAGAGTGGTGAGAGAGTGCAAAAGGAGAGCAGATGATAGAGTGGGAGAGGCACTGTCAAGAAATTTTAATGAAAATAAGAAAAAAATTTGGAGTGAGTTAAACAAGTTAAGAAAGCCAAGGGAAAGTATGGATTTGTCAGTTAAAAACAGAGTAGGGGAGTTAGTAGATGGGGAGAGGGAGGTATTAGGTAGATGAGAATTTTTTGAGGAACTTTTAAATGTTGAGGAAGAAAGGGAGTTGGTAATTTCATGCACTGGTCAGAGAGGTATACCATCTTTTAGGAGTGAAGAAGAGCAGAATGTAAGTGTGGGGGAGGTACGTGAGGCATTACGTAGAATGAAATGGGGTAGAGCAGCTGGAACTGATGGGATCATGACAGAAATGTTAAAAGCAGGGGGGGATGTAGTGTTGGAGTGGTTGGTACTTTTGTTTAATAAATGTATGAAAGAGGGGAAGGTACCTAGGGATTGGCGGAGAGCATGTATAATCCCTTTATATAAAGGGAAAGGGGACAAAAGAGATTGTAAAAATTATAGAGGAATAAGTTTATTGAGTATACCAGGAAAAGTGTATGGTAGGGTTATAATTGAAAGAATTAGAGGTAAGACAGAATGTAGGATTGCGGATGAGCAAGGAGGTTTCAGAGTGGGTAGGGGATGTGTTAATTCAAGTGTTTACATTGAACCATATATGTGAACAGTATTTAGATAAAGGTAGGGAAGTTTTTATTGCATTTATGGCTTTAGAAAAGGCATATGATAGAGTGGAGAGGGGAGCAATGTGGCAGATGTTGCAAGTATATGGAATAGGTGGTAAGTTACTAAATGCTGTAAAGAGTTTTTATGAGGATAGTGAGGCTCAGGTTAGGGTGTGTAGAAGAGAGGGAGACTACTTCCAGGTAAAAGTAGGTCTTAGACAGGGATGTGTAATGTCACCATGGTTGTTTAATATATTTATAGGTGGGGTTGTAAAAGAAGTAAATGCTAGGGTGTTCGGGAGAGGGGTGAGATTAAATTATGGGGAATGAAATTCAAAATGGGAATTAACACAGTTACTTTTTGTTGATGATACTGTGCTTATGGGAGATTCTAAAGAAAAATTGCAAAGGTTAATGGATGAGTTTGGGAATGTGTGTAAATATAGAAAGTTGAAAGTGAACATAGAAAAGAGTAAGGAGATGAGGGTATCAAATGATTTAGATAAAGAAAAATTGGATATCAAATTGGGGAGGAGGAGTATGGAAGAAGTAAATGTTTTCAGATACTTGGGAGTTGACGTGCCGGCGGATGGATTTATGAAGGATGAGGTTAATCATAGAATTGATGAGGGAAAAAAGGTGAGTGGTGCATTGAGGTATATGTGGAGTAAAAAAACGTTATCTACGGAGGCAAAGAAGGGAATGTATGAAAGTATAGTAGTACCAACACTCTTACTTGGGTGTGAAGCTTGGGTGGTAAATACAGCAGCGAGGAGACGGTTGGAGGCAGTGGAGATGTCCTGTCTAAGGGCATGTGTGGTGTAAACATTATGCAGAAAATTCGGAGTGTGGAAATTAGGAAAAGGTGTGGAGTTAATAAAAGTATTAGTCAGAGGGCAGAAGAGGAGTTGTTGAGGTGGTTTGGTCATTTAGAGAGATTGGATCAAAGTAGAATGACATGGAAAGCATATAAATCTATAGGGGATGGAAGGATTGGTAAGGGTTGTCCTTGAAAGGGTTGGAGAGAGGGGGTAAAGGAGGTTTTGTAGGCAAGGGGCTTGAACTTCCAGCAAGCGTGCGTGTTCATGTTAGATAGGAGTGAATGGAGACGAATGGTTCTTGGGACCAGACGATCTGTTGGAGTGTGAGCAGGGTAATATTTAGTGAAGGGATTCAGGGAAACTGGTTATTTTCATATAGTCGGACTTGAGTCCTGGAAATGGGAAGTACAATGCCTGCACTTTAAAGGAGTGGTTTGGGATATTGGCAGTTTGGAGGGATATGTTGTGTATCTTTATACGTATATGCTTCTAAACTGTTGTATTCTGAGCACCTCTGCAAAAACAGTGATTATGTGTGAGTGTGGTGAAAGTGTTCAATAATGATGAAAGTATTTTCTTTTTGGGGATTTTCTTTCTTTTTTGGGTCACCCTGCCTCGGTGGGAGACGGCCAACTTGTTGAAAAAAAAAAAATATATGTATATATATATATATATATATATATATATATATATATATATATATATATATATATATATATATATATATATATATATATATATATATATATATATATATATATTTATATATATATGTCATGCCGAATAAGCAGAACTTACGATTTTGGCTTAAATAGCAACGCTCATCTTGCCATATAGGACAAGTGAAAATTTGTATATGCAATAATTTCGCCAAAATCATTGTGAACCTAACGAAAAAAATATATTTCACTGTGGTTGTTTAGTATTAAATTATTGTAAACAAATCTAAAATATATTTAGTTGGGTTAGGCTAAAATAAATTGTTCTTGTTATAATAAGGTTAGGTAAGTTTTCTAAGTTTCTTTTGGTGCAAAATTATAAATTTTTACATTAACATTAATGAAAAAAGTATATCTTTAAACGTATAAGAGAAAATTTCAGAAAAGACTTAATTTTAAATGAGTTCTTGCTAATTGACCAGTTTTACATATTCTGCATGACATATATATATATATATATATATATATATATATATATATATATATATATATATATATATATATATATATATATATATATATATATATATATATATATGTATATGTATACATACATATATATATATATATATATATATATATATATATATATATATATATATATATATATATATATATATATATATATATATATATGTATATATATATATATATATATATATATATATATATATATATATATATATATATATATATATATATGTAGTTTGTGTTGGGATGGTGTTCTGAGGATAGCTGTGTGTGTACTTGCCCTTGTTGCTCTGTTCTGCTCTGATTGACTTCTGCTGGTTCCATCCTTGTCTCCTTTCCTAGCTCCTTTCACTTTTTTGTCCTGTCCCTCAGCTGCTTTCATTCTGTTTGTGTTCTGTCTCTGTCTTGGAACACCCTCTTGTACTCTTTCGAGTCTTTCAACCGTGGTTTCTCTATGAGGATCCTGTTCCACACTGCTTCTGTCCTGAGAATAAGCTTGATTGGTCGTTTTCTACCCTTCAAGTACCCCCCTAGGGATTCTCCCTACCAGAGCCATTCTCATCTGATCCCTGGTTCCTGCGAGTCCCCACCATTTTTTCTTTTTTTCTTTTTTTCTTCCCTTTCTTTTTTTCTTATTTTGAAAGAGGAAAGAGTGTGAGAGAGAAAGAGAGAGAAAGGAAAAGTAGGAGAGAGAGAGTGGGAGAGTGAGAAGGGAAAAGGGGGGAGAGAGAGAGTGAGAGAAAGAGAGGGAAAGAAAGAGAAGGGAAAGGTAGGAGAGAGGGGGAGAATGAGAAGGGAAAATGGAGGAGAGAGGGAGAGAGAGAGAGAGAGAGTATGCTCCACTTTCTTGGTTTGCCTGCCCCCCCCCTCTCATCAGCGACTGCTTGACAGAGTAGAGAACAGAGCAAGACGTCTCATCTCTCGCCTGGACCCATCCTGGATAGATCTGTCATTTAAGCAGAGCCTTCAACATAGGAGGGATGTGGGTGGCCTTACTGTTATGTACAAGGCCAATATTGTCAAAATACCACACTTGGATCCACTTCGAGGACAGCGTGAAACAAGCTTTTATGCCACAAGACGGGTAGAAAGCAGCAACTTCACTCTGGCTGTACCCTTCTCCAGAACATCACTCCATCTGAGATCATACATACCCAGGATGACTCGAGTATGGAACACATTCGTACAGGATAATGATGTCAACGAGATAAAGTCAGTTGATCAAATGAAAATGCTGGCCCACAGATGGCTCCAACTTCATCCTGTTTCCTACTTGTTAGGTAAGACACATATGCAACAGTTAGACAACTTTATTCCGAAACGTTTCGCCTACACAGTAGGCTTCTTCAGTCGAATACAGAAAGTAGGCAGGAACAGTAGAGATGTGAAGACGATGTAATCAGTCCATCACCCTTAAAGTCGTAGAATTTGAGGTTGTCAGTCCCTCGGCCTGGAGAAGTTCAGTTCCATAGTCAGGAACTATCTGAAGATCAAGCGACAGTGCGGAGACTTAAATACTGTCGGAAGGAGAGGTGCAGGGTAGTAGTAGTAGTAGTAGTAGTGAGAGGCAACTGAGAGGTCATGTCCCTCTCAGATCCAACCCTTCTCACTTGAAAAGCTTGTCCAAGGTGTTTTCTGTACCAAGATGCCACGTGTTGCAGTGTCTGACAAGATGAACATCAAAATGGTATACAATACCGACAGGTTGTTAGGTAAGACACATATGCAACAGTTAGACAACTTTATTCCGAAACGTTTCGCCTACACAGTAGGCTTCTTGTTATGTCTCATAACAATAAAAATGCTTTCAAATGAGCTGATGTAGGTAACAGCTCTTAGCTTGCCAATAAAGTTAGGAATCCTTAACCTGTAAATAGCTGTCAATAAAGCAAGGGATCCTTAACCTTGTCAAACCCTGTGTAAAAAAAAAAAAAAAAAAAAGAGGGAGAGAGACGAGAGACGAGAGAGGGGATAAAGAGAGGGGAAAGAGAGGAGAGACAGGGGAGAAGGGGAGAGAGGGGGAGAGACAGGGGAGAAGGGGGAGTGAGTGGGGAGATGAAAGAGAGAGAGGGGAGAGAGAGGATAGGGGGAGAGAGAGGGGATAGAGAGAGGGGAGAAGGAGGAGAGAGAAAGAGGCAAAGAGAGGGGAGAGAGAGAGAGGGGGCAAAGAGAGGGGAGAGACCGGGGGGAGAGACCGGGGAGAAGGGGAGAGAGAAGGAGATGGAAGAGAGAGAGGGGAGAGAGTGGATAGGGGGAGAGAGAAATGGGAAATGGGAGAGGAGAGAGATCATGAGAGGGGAGAGATGTTAGACGGGGGAGGTATTAGAGGGAAGAGATGTTAGAGGGGAGACTTGTTGGAGGGGAGAGATGTTAGAGGGGAGAGATGGGAGAGGGGAGAGAGAGAGATAGGCAAAGAGAGAGATAGGTAGAGGGAGATAGGTAGAGAGAGAGATAGGTAGTGAGAGTGATAGGTAGAGAGAGAAATAGGTAGTGAGAGTGATAGGTAGAGAGAGAGAGGTAAAGAGAGAGATAGGTAGAGAGAGATAGGTAGAGAGAAAGATAGGTAGTGAGAGAGATAGGTAGAGAGAGAGAGAGAGAGATAGGTAGAGGTAGAGAGAGAGATAGGTATTGAGAGAGAGAGAGAGAGAGAGATGGGGGGATAGTGGACAGTGGAATGTTAGAGGGAGGGATTTCAGGTCAGTTAACACGAAGGTGTGAAATCCTGTATGTGTGTGTGTGTGTACTACA
>NC_091376.1:17181979-17191979 GCF_038502225.1 Cherax quadricarinatus
TTTGTCACTTTTGACTCTCCTGTAAATGCTTCTGGTTTAACCAACGAGACATTATTTTTCCTTGATCAAATTTCTCTTTGAGGAATATTGTAGCTATAAAAGCTGGCATGACTCTCTGGAAAAGTATCATAGTGTCGACCATCCTCACCATCCTGCTCCTTAACTCCATTAATTAATGTGAACGGAAATCAAAGGACTTGAGAGTGGATTGGGATATACTGTTCGAGAGGAAGGCTATGGAAAAATTTGGGCACAGTTTGAGGTTAACGACACTGATGGGTCACAGAGACGTCAGGTCACGATGGTCAGGAAGAACTGGTGGAGGAAAACTCCATTCAACAATTTAAGAATTGGTGACCACACATACACACACACGCGCGCGCGCGAGCACGAGGGTCAAAGGCTGGAAACCTCACTTAACCCAAGAACTGATGCAACATTTTAGTCCTGGCAAACCTAAGAATAACTTTCGGCATCTAGGCAATGAGTCATTCACGACACAACATTGTCTATGTCAGGCCCATATTGGAGTATGCAGCACCAATATTCAGGACCAGATTAAGATTTTGTAGGTCACTGGGCAACAGGTACTGTGAGGGGCCCTCAGTAATATATTCAAAAGAAAAAAATAATCACATCCCTCAACAGTTCATCATACACGTGATGTAATAACACTATAATTATAAGCTTACAGCCGTAACTGTGAACACTTCTCACTTAATCTCTGGATGATCTCTAGTTGGCGGAGGCTCCTGGGCTGCAGCCCCTGAAGATCATGCTTTAATCCCGGCCCTGCCAATTTGGAACCCAAACCTGGTCAAACACATCAAGAAATTAAAGAAAGTGCTAAAGTTTGCAACAAGACTAGTCCCGGAGCTAAGGGGGCTACGAGGAAAGGGTAAGGGAAGTCTACCTGATGCCACTAGATGACAGGAGAGATAGAGGGTCATGCTATGAACGTCTTAAAGTCCTGAGAGGAATTTAAAAGGTGGACAGTGCCAGAAAGTTTCAGAGATTGGTTACAGGAGCAGAAGGGCACAACTGGAAGTTGAAAACTCAGATGAGTCGAAGAGATATTAGGAAGTATTACTTCAGCCTTAGAGTTGTCAGAAAGTGGAACAATCTGGAGAGTGAAGTAGTGGAGGCAGAATCCATACATAGTCCTACGAATAGGAACGATATGCCTTTTGGAGCAAGGAGAGAGAGAGTGGACCTAGTTGTGACGAGCAAAGAGGCGGGACCAGGAGCTGTGTCTTGATCCCTGCAACCACAAATAGATGAGTTCAAACACACACACACACACACACACACACACACACACGCATACAGGGATTTGCACTCTCGCACAGACTAACTTACACACTCACGGTTGCTACAACATATGGGTGAGAGAAAATGCACACACGGCCAAAAGAATCTAAGGGAAGAGTTTGAGGGAAGGCTCAGTTCTCTGTTAAGGGAAACTTTACCAGAATGCGACAACCAAACAGGCAAATAGGACTAAAATTGCAGAGGAAAGGTCCCTAAAGCTGGAAGAGAAAGTGAAAACAACTAGGGAGACCAAAGTGGGAGAAACACTGAGGAAGCAACTTGAAGGGCAGTTGGCTATCCATCAGAAAGAAACATGGGAAAGTTGCAACAGAACAGGTTAATAAGGAATGAAGGTGCTAAAAGTTACCATTGAGGAAATAATGAGAGGGAAGATATCAGAGGCGGTAACAATGAAGATAGGGACGGGAGAAGAGGGGCCCAGAGAGAACAAAGATCTAAAATCACTAGCGGAGAAGCTACCTGAAGAAAGGGAGATGAGTGAGGTAATAAGAGAAACTGCTAAGGAAATAGTATATAACAGCAAAAATATCTGGAGGGAAAGATAATGAGATTAGAAGGAGAGAAGGACGTCAGTGATGAACTACGATCTTCATGAATCTGAAGCAGGTAAGGAAGTGGATGATAAGACGAATGTTAAATTTTATCCATCAGCTAGAGCACTGGAGGACAGGAAGAGACTGTGCAGGTAGCAAAGTTTTCAGATAATTGGAAGGTTTACCCAAGACAAGATTCACGTGGTCAAATTAACCTTTTGGTCCCATATCCCAACCATGGACGAAGATCATACAGTAATAATGTCGTGCCTATCTGGATTGGGATAGAACGTGGAAACCCGTGAAGCACAGAGAAGACCAGCAGAGAAAGGCCCAAGATGGTCCAGCACCCAAACTCATGACACTCCTCCAGACACAGCCCCAACTCTATTTCCAGATGGGCCATTTCCCACTTCCTCAGCTTCACTAACAGCACCCCCAACTCCCTCCCCTTTTCGTGCTTGCAACCCTACCCCTGGCAACACTCCCAGTAGTGACGCACACACCAACCCCAGCTCTCCCTCCCACACTCCTGTCGGGTGAGCAACAAGTGACGCAAAACTACTTATGGAAAGGAATTATAAGCTAAGAGTGCGGCACACCAACGCAGTTGGGTTATCTAACAAGAGCGGCGACCTCAAAGAAGGAATTGCTGAGATAACTGCAGACATTGTAGCCATCACAACAGACAAAGGTGACAGACAAGATATCCAATTCCATTTTTCCAACTAGATATCAAGTGATGAGGAAAAACAGAGGCGGAGGAAAGGCACTCCCAATCAGAAATCATTGGAGTTTTGAAGAGGTGAGAGGGATGAACAAACAAAAGGTGCAAATCTTCAAAGTGGACTTAGTTAATACTGGGGAACGCAAAGTAATTATCGCAGTCTTATACAGACTATCACCAAGCAATCGAAGACAATAGGAATACGAAGTCAACAACAAAGTGATTGATTGGCATGATAGCTGAATCAGCTAGGGCATGTGTACAGGGCCAAGACAAGGTTACTTTGGTGATTTTAGCCACAAAGAAATAGGCTGAGAGAACCGGGACCCACATGGAGGACCAGAAAAGTAGAGGATTAAGCTCATGGAGGTGGTCAGGAATAACTTTGTGTCAGCATGTTAAGGACACAGCAAGCGAGAGAGAAAGAGAGAGAGAGAGAGAGAGAGAGAGAGAGAGAGAGAGAGAGAGAGAGAGAGAGAGAGAGAGAGAGAGAGAGAGAGAGAGAGAGAGAGAGAGAGAAAGTAGGAGGAGGAGGAGTTGTGCCAGTAAGGCACAACTTTTGTTTACTCCAAATATGTTCAACATCGAGACTTAAAGTACTGTACTTTATGAATTTGAACGTAATGGGAAGATTGGCCAGACAATGAATGGGAACTTTGCAAGGATGAAGGAGTTTTTAGTGCAGTGAAATAGGAAAGGGAGCTGGAGGAAAATCACTGGATGAGATGATGGAATATGTACTTGGAAAGAACATGGAGGCAGAGGAAAACTTCATATCTAGAAAAAAAATACCACGGGAGGGGCTTGAACTCGCGGTTAGAGAGTCGTAAAACTCCAGACCGACACGTTAGTTTTATTACTCTCTAACCGCGAGTTCAATCCCGCCCGTGGTATGGTTTGTCTGCAATCGTGTCATTACGATTTCCTGATTCATATTTAGATGAGGAAATGGGAAATAGAAAATACGAAGAGAGCCCTTAGTTCAGCAAAAGAAATTAAGGTTAAAAAGATAATCATTAAACTATGAACATTTTTTAGACAATAATGGACAGAAGAGAACAAAGAAGTGGGCAGATAAGCCAGATAAGACATATCCTTCAATGTACAAGAACTACTATCCCCCATCTCCGCAGCCGACGGGACTGATGACACAACACACCAAGGAAACATAGATTCTGACGAGTCCCTGGTGTCAGGGGACGAGTCAGATTCTTCATCTGATGTTACCATTACCAAAAGCATAGAAGAGGTCCTATTCTCCTCCCAGAAAACCACCCAGGACTACAACCCCCTTTCTTCCCACAAGTCCAGCAGAAAGTGCACACAGTCGCAAGCGACTGCACTACCAGACATCCATCCTCAGTTCACAACAACACCTCTAAACACGTAAAATAACGGGGATCACGATTCTGCTAATCAACATCCATCACTTCTTCAACAACCACTTCTTTCTTGAAACTGAACTCTGTAATCACAATCCGGACATTATCCTTCTAAATGAAACAGCAGCCAGACCAGACCAACATATAAAATTACTTGGGTACACAACTCTCGAGAAATCCAAGGGACCCTACAGTTGGGTGGCCATCATTATGAAGTAGGGGCATGAATTTCGCAATATACCTGACGACGAGAACATCATCTTAGCAAGAGAACTGCCAACATCATACGGGCTACTTGTAGTGGGGACAGAAAAGTTAACACAGGGATATCTGGCTTGTGGCGGCCAAGCGTTCATAGAGACGTCGCTTTTTGATCCTTCGATGTCGGCTCTTCCTATCATTGTGAAGCAGAATTCACCAAGCGTTGGATTGTTCACCCACCAATAGGGAACGTGAGCTGGGATTAGACCGTCGTGAGACAGGTTAGTTTTACCCTACTGTTAAAAGTGTGTCGTTGCGACAGCAGTCCCGCTCAGTACGAGAGGAACGGCAGGTCCGGACCAATGGTTTCGCTCTTGGTCGAACGGCCAGTGGAGCAAGGCTACGTCCGTGGGATTTTGCCTGAAAGCCTCTAAGGCAGCATCCCGGCTGGAGAAGCAACGATATTGCCGTACGGTTTGCGTTGGGACGGTCACACTTCAGACGTGCGGTGCCGCTCCGTCGGCTCGCAGAATGGACCCAAGCAAGGTTAGCCCGGGGGAGCTGCGACTGATGGAATTTAGTGCCGGCTCTCCCATTCCAAATACAGAACACCCGAATGCCGATGTGCCGTACCGAATCGCTTGTAGACGACTTGCGTACCGGTGAGGGCGTTGTAGGTGGCAAAGCAGCATCCTCACTGCGATCCACTAAGACTTCTCCCTCAAAGGCTGGAGATTTCGAAAAAAAAAAAAAATGCTGCTCAAAGAACGTTTATCCCATATAAAGAAATTAGATCAAATAGAAATGACCCAAAATGGATGAATAATAGGCTCAAATATCTACTAGGGCATAAGAAAGGAATTTATAGGCGTATCAAAAGAGGTGAGGGTCAACTTATGAATCAGTATATTGACTTTAAGAGGGACATTAAAAAGGGGATAAGAAAAGCTAAAAGGGACTATGAAATTAAAGTTGCTAGGGATTCTAAAACTATCCCAAAAAGTTTTTTCCAGGTCTATAGAACAAAAGTTAGAGATAGGATAGGTCCCCTTAAAAATAACTATGGGCACCTTACTGACAAAGAGAATGAAATGTGCTCGATTTTTAATAATTATTTTCTCTCAGTTTTTACACAGGAAGACATTAACAATATTCCAGTAATTAATTTTTATAGTGGGCTAGAAGAAGATAAATTATGTAACATCACAGTCACTAGTGAAATGGTTGTGAAGCAGATAGACAGACTGAAGCAAAATAAGTCGCCGGGTCCTGATGAGGTTTTTTCAAGGGTTCTTAAGGAATGCAAAATGGAACTCTGTGAACCATTAACTAATATTTTTAATTTATCTCTTCAAACAGGTGTAGAGTCTGATATGTGGAAGATGGCTAATGTAATTCCTATTTTTAAAACAGGGGACAAGTCGTTACCGTCAAATTACCGCCCAATAAGCCTGACCTCAATTGTAGGCAAATTACTAGAGTCAATTATAGCTGAGATTATAAGAAGTCATCTCGATAAGCATAGCTTGATTAAGGATACTCAGCATGGATTCACAAGAGGCCGGTCTTGTCTAACTAATTTATTAACTTTCTTCAGTAAAGCTTTTGAGGCTGTTGACCACGATAAAGAATTTGATATTATTTACTTAGATTTTAGTAAGGCTTTTGATAGAGTTCTGCACCATAGACTGTTAAAGAAAGTGGCAGCTCATGGCATTGGGAGAAAAGTGCTCTCGTGGATCGAGTCATGGCTCACTGACAGGAAGCAGAGAGTGTCCATAAATGGGGTTAAATCCGAGTGGGGATCTGTAACAAGTGGCGTTCCACAGGGATCAGTCTTGGGCCCGTTGTTGTTTATAATATATATCAATGATCTTGATGAGGGAATTACTAGTGATATGAGCAAATTCGCCGATGACACAAAGATAGGTAGGATAATTGATTCAAACGTAGATGTTATGGAACTTCAGGAGGATTTAAACAAACTCTATTCTTGGTCAGAAAAGTGGCAGATGCAGTTCAATGTAGATAAATGCAAGGTTCTGAAGCTTGGGAGTGCCCATAACCCTAGTACTTATAAGTTAAATGATGTAGAACTTAGCCATACAGATTGCGAAAAGGACTTGGGGGTTATGGTGAGCAGCAACCTTAAACCAAGACAGCAATGTTAGGTAAGACACATATGCAACAGTTAGGTATCTTTATTTCGAAACGTTTCGCCTACACAGTAGGCTTCTTCAGTCGAGTACAGAAAAGTTGATAGAAGCAGAAGATACTTGAAGACGATGTAATCAGTCCATCACCCTTAAAGTTTTGAGGTGGTCAGTCCCTCAGTCTGGAGAAGAGCATTGTTCCATAGAATGAAACAATATGGAGATGAAGTGACAGGATGGAGCCTTATATAGCGCCAAGAGGTGAGACGTAGGTCACTAGAAGAGGTAAGAACTCAGATGTTGGGAGGTCAGGTCCCTCTCAAATCCAGCCGTTCTCACTAGTAGAGGTTGTCGAAGTTGATTGTAGGTCTGTACCAAGATACCCTTGTGTTGCAGTGTCTGACAGATTGAACATTAAAATGGTATAAAATACCGACAGGTTGTTAGGTAAGACACATTTGCAACAGTTAGGTATCTTTATTTCGAAACGTTTCGCCTACACAGTAGGCTTACTGTGTAGGCAAAATGTTCAAGACAGCAATGCCTAAGCGTACGTAATAAGGCAAATAGATTACTGCGATTTATATCAAGAAGTGTAAGCAACAGAAGTCCAGAGGTCATACTGCAGCTTTATACATCATTAGTAAGGCCTCACCTAGATTATGCAGCTCAATTCTGGTCTCCATATTACAGAATGGACATAAATTCGTTAGAAAACATTCAGCGTAGGATGACTAAATTAATACATAGCATTAGAAATCTTCCTTATGAAGAAAGATTGAAGACTCTTAAGTTACATTCACTTGTTAGGCGAAGAATGAAGGGAGACCTGATCGAAGTGTATAAGTGGAAGATAGGTATCAATAAAGGGGATATTAATAAGGTCTTGAGGATGTCTCTCCAAGAGAGAACCCGCAGTAATGGATTTAAATTAGATAAGTTTAGATTTAGAAAGGACATAGGAAAGTATTGGTTTGGAAATAGGGTAGTAGATGAGTGGAACAGTCTACCTAGTTGGGTTATTGAGGCTGGGACTTTGGGTAGTTTCAAATTTAGGTTGGATAAGTACATGAGTGGGAGGGGTTGGATTTGAGTGGGACTTTCACATCAGAGCTTATTTCTTGGGTGGCATTGAAAATTGGGTTGGGCAAATGTTTTGTTAGTGGGATAAATTGTAAAGGACCTGCCTAGTATGGGCCAACAGACCTCCTGCAGTGTTCCTCCTTTCTTATGTTCTTATGTTCTTATGTACGTTTCTCTCAGACAACCATACATCGAGTCTGTTCCCTTACACCGACTACTCAGTAGAAATGTTCCTACTGTCTTAGAAGGGGACTTCAACGCCCGCCACGCCGTTCTCTTCAACTCCTTCAACTGTGGTGCCGCCTGTGCACAAGGGGACCACAAGGGGAAACGAATTTTCAACATAATGGCGGCAAAAGACTTAACGTTCCAACGCCCATTCTTAAAGACATTCGTGGGCCACCACCCAGGAACACACAACATAGTACTTACCAACAGAGACTGTGACCTATTCCCCTGTAGTCTCCCCAGGCGGTGACATCGCTCCAATCCACACCGTTCTGGACACCCACCCACCCCAGACCCAACCTGAAATCATTAGGCTTTGAAATCTACATGGCGTTCCTAGATAATGACCGAACTATTTCACTCGAAAACCATCAGTCCACTGCAATAGATGGGACAATTAACTCCCTCCATGCCAGAATCAATGAGGTTACAAAAGCATGCACACTAACAATTTCCAGGATCTACCAACAGTACAAACCAACTAGGGAAATTAAGGACAGCATGAATAACTACCAAAATGAATGTAGTAGGCACTTCCACACAGGGCAGCCCACCCGGGAATAACTACGAAGAATGAGGAGAGATCTAATCACCCTGATAACCCAACACAAAAGAGATTTATGGAAATATCTGGTGCGCCAAGCAAATCAGTATAAGCGTCACCCAGAACAATTCTGGAGTAAGATCCGTAGACTTCTGGGGGCTAAACACAATCCCACACAACACCTTACACACACCTTCACCGTCGAAGACGGCGAGGAAGTGACTACTCTGCTTGAGGACCCACAAGACCAAGCTAAGTTAATGGGGGAAGTATGGAAGAACATTCTCTCACACAACGACAGCAGAAGATTTAACAGTAACCACTACCAGTGGGTCAACCAATGGCGGGACGAAAGCCTGGAAGACTTCCACCCTATACCATCAATTGACACATCTTCTCTCGAAAACGAACACCCTCTAACTAGACCAATTACACTCAGGGAGCTGTCCCAGGTCATTAGCCGAATGAGAAACACAGCACCTGGCCCATTAGGCATAACAGCAAAACAAATAAAGTACCTTTCCCATAAATGCAAGATGACGCTGGTGACTGTCTTCAATGCCGTCTTGGCATCGGGACACTTCCCAGTGGCATTTAAAATGGCGAGGATGATTTTCATCGCAAAACTCAACAAGGACAACCGAAAACCAGAGAACAACAGGCCCATCTTACTCGAAGTCACGGGCAAAGTCTTCGATAAAATAATCTCAGGCAGGCTGAACTACTACATGGAATTCAACCACCTATTCTCCGAAAAGCAGTTCGGCTTCAGGTCCGACCGCAGCACACAACATGCGATAAATATCATCTTCGATGCCGTGGCCAGCCTGAGGAAAGCAAGGGAACCTGGCCCTGATTGCAACCAGGGGCGTACACAAGGCTTTCGACAGCCTGTGGCACGACAGACTCATTTTCAAACTTGCAGACCTCCCAGATCACAAGTGGTCCTTTCTCAGGCTACAACTTCTTAACAGGTAGAAGTATCATTCCCACCTTCCATGGTACAGCAGCAACACCTTTCACACCGACAGCTGGAGTACCACGAAGCTCTTACCTCAGCCTATGCTCTTCAATATATATGTAAACGACCTCCCCCAACCTGAACACAATACCATCTTCATCCAGTTTGCAAATGATGTTATTCATGTAGTCTCTTCATCTCCCATCACTGGAGCAAACAAGCATAGGAGAGCAATAGGGAAAATGAATGAAGAACTAAGGAGAACAGCTAAGTCGAAGAAAAAGTGGAGAATCACAACCAACCCAGATAAAGTTCTTATCAGCACCATCGGCTGCTTAGCATCAACCATAGAAGACAAAGGGGATATTTCCATCAGAGGTACAAGAAATCACTATCAGAAATCCAAACACGTTTTTAGGGTATGAGATCGACAGATTACTCCACTCCACATCCAACATAACAAAAAAGTGAACCTAACAAAAGCCCACCTCGGCCAACTTTTCCGATTCAATGCAGCCCCGTCGCACAGTAAGAAACACCTGTATAAGATGATGATCAGACCTCTGCTAGAATAACCCTTGCGTACCCATGTCACTAACAACCAAAACCAACATGCTACAGCTCCAAAGAGGCCAGAACAGAGCCCTCCGCTTTATCACTGGCACCAGAATTAGAGACAGAATCAGGACGGAAGACCTGCACATACAATAGAGAATCACTGCAATTAATGTCAGACAAATTAAAGAAGAGACACATATATGACATGCAGGAACTCTATGTACCCGACAGAGAAAACTCACCCCAGCCATCGAACACTACCGATTACACCATCAACATCCCCTCCCCCAAGAATGAC
>NC_091376.1:17194479-17199479 GCF_038502225.1 Cherax quadricarinatus
TGCAAGAACTGTGTCAAAACTGTCAGGGGTGACAATAAGGCAGGAGGAGGTGCATTTCCTTCTTAAATCACTTGACCAAAAAGAAAGGCAGGGCCCAGACAAGTTGAGCCCAAGATTGTTGAGAAGATGTGCAGACCAGCTAGCAGCACCTCTAACTCGCATCTTTCAGCACTGCCTAGTACAGTGCAAATGGCCCTCCCTCCATGGAAAGAGGCAAATGTAGTCCCTGTTCACAAAAAGAAGAGCAGAGCAGAAATCAGCAACTACAGACCAGTGTCACTCCTGTCAATCACTGGTAAGATCCTTGAGACAATAATCTCAAGACAAATGACAGATTTTTTTGACTACCACTCACTACTTTGTGATCGTCAATATGGCTTCAGGAAAGGTTACTCTGCTGCTGATCTGTTGTTAAACCTCTCCACTAAGTGGCACCAGTCACTGGATGAATCCAAAGTCAGCTGTGTGGTAGCACTGGACATTGCTGGCGCTTTCGACCGGGTGTGGCACCAGGGCCTCTTAGCAAAACTTCAAGCACTGGGAATTGCAGGCTCTACGCTATGTCTCCTCAGTGATTACCTTCATGGTAGATCTCTAAGTGTAGTCCTCAATGGAACAAGGAATCAGCAAGACATCCCTATTGGGGCAAGTTCCGACCAAGGAAGTGTGCTGGGTCCACTGTTATGGAATGTCTACTTCAACGACCTTCTTCATCTCATCCCAGAATCACATGCATATGCAGACGACTGTACACTGACATTCACTTATCCAAGAGAAGAAATGCCAGCTGCTCTAAGCTACATCAATCACCAGCTGAGAGCTATATCAGCTTGGGGAAATAGATGGCAAGTAACATTTGCACCTGAGAAAACGCAAATGATGATCGTCTCTAGGCACCATGATGGTAATGCTGGTGCAGTAGTAAGGATGAATGGGAGGATGTTGGCACCTGGAGAAGAAGTTGATATCCTTGGGGTGAAATTTGACTCCAAACTAACCATGAAGAACCATGTTGTAAATCTTGCAAACAAGGCAGCCAGGAAGCTTACAGCACTTCGCCGTATCTCGCATCTGCTTGACAGTAGGGGTTGCAAGATACTGTACGAGGCACAAGTACGCTCACACCTTGAGTATGCTCCACTTTCTTGGTTTGCCTGTCCCCCCTCTCATCTGCGACTGCTTGACAGAGTAGAGAACAGAGCAAGACGTCTCATCTCTCGCCTGGACCCATCCTGGATGGATCTGTCATTTCAGCAGAGCCTTCAACATAGGAGGGATGTGGGTGGCCTTACTGTTATGTACAAGGCCAATATTGTCAAAATACCACACTTGGATCCACTTCGAGGACAGCGCGAAACAAGCTTTTATGCCACAAGACGGGCAGAAAGCAGCAACTTCACTCTGGCTGTACCCTTCCCCAGAACATCACTGCATCTGAGATCATACATACCCAGGATGACTCGAGTATGGAACACATTCGTTCAGCATAATGATGTCAACGAGATAACGTCAGTTGATCAAATGAAAATGCTGGCCCACAGATGGCTCCAACTTCATCCTGTTCCCTACTTGTATGTCTCATAACAATAAAAATGCTTTCAAATGAGCTGATGTAGGTAACAGCTCTTAGCTTGTCAATAAAGTTAGGAATCCTTAACCTGTAAATAGCTTGTCAATAAAGCTAGGGATCCTTAACCTTGTCAAACCATGTGTAGAGACAGAGAGAGACAGAGAAAGACAAAGACAGACAGAGAGACAGAGAGACAGAGAGAGAGACAGAGAGAGAGAGAGAGAGAGAGAGAGAGAGAGAGAGAGAGAGAGAGAGAGAGAGAGAGAGAGAGAGAGAGAGAGAGAGAGAGAGAGAGAGAGAGAGAGAGAGAGAGAGAGAGAGAGAGAGCAGCTGCCTCAGTACCCTACCTCTCTCAAGGGCAGGCACCTTATTTTCTCTACACACCCACCACCTCAAGCTGACCACTTCATCATGAGGAGCCAGTCTATCAGCATCCTGTCGGCCATCATTAGAGGTTTCATTACTAATGTTGGAGAGCTCACACATAGTTTTGTGAACACTCGACGTCCCGACATGATAGCTGTTGTTGAAACATTTTTGGATGACAGGACTCCAGAAAATTTTGCAAGAATTGCTGGCTACACCTCATGGATGAGAAGAGACAGGCAAGGGCAAGGAGGAGGTGTTGCTGTGTGCTTCTCTAAAAGTGTTCATGCCCAGCACATTGATGTTGCCACCCCTACACATCTTGAAATGATGTTCTTCAAGCTCTGTATAAACACTAGTACCTCTGTACTAGCATGTGCAATGTACAGACCTCAGTGGCAACATGCAGACCCTATCAACTTCCTAATGGAAAATATTGACTCCCTTCTGCTACAACACAACTGTCAACATATTATAATTATTGGTGACCTCAACCAGCACCTTATACAGAGGGACTTTGATGACCTTCTTGCAGTGTTTGACATGAGAAACTTTGTTGATTTCCCTACTCATATCTCTGGCTCCCTCCCTGACCCAGTAGTGAGTGATCTGGCAGAAGGCATAGTCACTTGTCAACCCCTCGGCTACGTTGGATCGTCTGACCACAAGGCTGTTTTTACCACACTTAAGATCCCAACAGAACGAGGTGAGGAGTCCACACGCACAACCTGGCTATGGGAAAGAGATAATTGGCCAGCCCTTTGCTCTGAGCTCGCCACCACCGACTGGAATGCTCTTCTCCAAGGGGATGTTGACAACCAAGTGAAAGCCTTCACTGGACACATCCTTAATCTACAACAAGAACACATTCCTCACCGGCAATATGTGACGAAGCCTACAGATCAGCCTTGGTTTGGCTTTCGTTGTAGAGAGGCTGCTACTGCTAAGTACAAAGAATGGCGAAGGTATAAGAGACATCCTACCACCTATAACAGGAACTTGCACATGCAAGCCTGTAGGCATATGGGTGATGTTCAAAAGTGGGCCATTGCTAAATGGGAGGTGGACACTAAAAGTAGGCTCCAAAACCTGGTGGTCCCTGGTCAAGGACAGACAAGGTTATCTGCCTGATGAACTTATTCCACCTCTAAATCGACAGGATGGGACCACCTCTACTAGTAGTCAAGAGAAGGCGGACCTCTTTGCTGAACACTTTGCTACCAAAATGCAAGTTCCTGATCCAGCAAGGGACCCTCCTTGGCTAGCTGCAAGAACTGTGTCAAAACTGTCAGTGGTGACAATAAGGCAGGAGGAGGTGCATTTCCTACTTAAATCGCTTGACCAAGAAAAGGCTGTGGACCCAGACAAGTTGAGCCCAAGATTGTTGAGAAGATGTGCAGACCAGCTAGCAGCACCTCTAACTTCATCTTTCAGCACTGCCTAGTACAGTGTAAATGGCCCTCTCTATGGAAAGAGGCAAATGTAGTCCGTGTTCACAAAAAGAAGAGCAGAGCAGAAATCAGCAACTACAGACCAGTGTCACTCCTGTCAATCACTGGTAAGATCCTTGAGACAATAATCTCAAGACAAATGACAGAGTTTTTTGACTACCACTCACTACTTTGTGATCGTCAATATGGCTTCAGGAAAGGTTACTCTGCTGCTGATCTGTTGTTAAACCTCTTCACTAAGTGGCACCAGTCACTGGATGAATCCAAAGTCAGCTGTGTGGTAGCACTGGACATTGCTGGCGCTTTCGACCGGGTGTGGCACCAGGGCTCTTAGCAAAACTTCAAGCACTGGGAATTGCAGGCTCTACGCTATGTCTCCTCAGTGACTACCTTCATGGTAGATCTCTAAGTGTAGTTCTCAATGGAACGTAATCAGCAAGACATCCTATTGGGGCAAGTGTTCCACAAGGAAGCGTGCTGGGATCCATTGTTATGGAATGTCTACTTTAACGACCTTCTTCATTTCATCCCAGAATCACATGCATATGCAGACGACTTTACACTGACATTCACTTATCCAAGAGAAGAAATGCCAGCTGCTCTAAGCTACATCAATCACCAGCTGAGAGCTATATCAGCTTGGGGAAATAGATGGCAAGTAACATTTGCACCTGAGAAAACGCAAATGATGATCGTCTCTAGGCACCATGACGGTAATGCATGTGCAGTAGTAAGGATGAATGGGAGGATGTTGACACCTGGAGAAGAAGTTGATATCCTTGGGGTGAAATTTGACTCCAAACTAACCATGAAGAACCATGTTGTAAATCTTGCAAACAAGGCAGCCAGGAACCTTACAGCACTTCGCCGTATCTCCCATCTGCTTGACAGTAGGAGTTGCAAGATCCTGTACGAGGCACAAGTACGCTCGCACCTTGAGTATGCTCCACTTTCTTGGTTTGCCTTCCCCGCTCTCTCATCTGCGACTGCTTGACAGAGTAGAGAACAGAGCAAGACGTCTCATCTCTCGCCCGGACCCATCCTGGATAGATCTGTCATTTCAGCAGAGCCTTCAACATAGGAGGGATGTGGGTGGCCTTACTGTTATGTACAAGGCCAATATTGTCAAAATAGCCACACTTGGATCCACTTCGAGGACAGCGTGAAACAAGCTTTTATGCCACCAAGACGGGCAGAAAGCAGCAACTTCACTCTGGCTGTACCCTTCTCCAGAACATCAATCCATCTGAGATCATACATACCCAGGATGACTCGAGTATGGAACACATTCGTACAGGATAATGATGTCAACGAGATAAAGTCAGTTGATCAAATGAAAATGCTGGCCCACAGATGGCTCTAACTTCATCCTGTTTCCCTACTTGTATGTCTCATAACAATAAAAATGCTTTCAAATGAGCTGATATAGGTAATAGCCTCAGCTTGCCAATAAAGTTAGGAATCCTTAACCTGTAAATAGCTGTCAATAAAGCTAGGGATCCTTAACCTTGTCAAACCGTGTGTATAGAGAGAGAGAGAGAGAGTGAGAGAGAGAGAGAGAGAGAGAGAGAGAGAGAGAGAGAGAGAGAGAGAGAGAGAGAGAGAGAGAGAGA
>NC_091376.1:17204479-17229479 GCF_038502225.1 Cherax quadricarinatus
GCTGTGTGGTTCGTGTCACCCGACACAAGCGAGACGAGGCGAGCTGCATGACCTAGGTGTAGATCTGAAACGTGATATATCCTCATTTTGGGAACTCTGTTGTTCTTTTATCCTTGGGCTGGTCAATGATTTCATCAACGTTCTCATTTAGGGAACTCTGCTGTTTCTCTACGTTCGAGTTGATCAACAGATTCATCAATATCCTCATTTTGAGAACTTTGCTCTATCTCTATTCCCCCTGGGACTGATCAAACGTTTTTTCAACATTCTTCATTTACGGAACTTTGCATTTTCCCTGTATTCCTGTGGCTGATCTCCAGTTTTCTACATTAATTATGCTGCCAGCTGTATCTTCATTAGCGTTGGTGCCTTCCGGGGCTGGACTTCATAATAGTCACGACCACTAGTGACCACAGAGTGCTGGACTTCATAATAGTCACGACCACTAGTGACCACAGAGTGCTGGACTTCATAATAGTCACGACCACTAGTGACCACAGAGTGCTGGACTTCATAATAGTCACGACCACTAGTGACCACAGAGTGCTGGACTTCATAATAGTCACGACCACTAGTGACCACAGAGTGCTGGACTTCATAATAGTCACGACCACTAGTGACCACAGAGTGCCATAACCTGCTTCAGCGATCCTGAGTGCCTTGCCAATAACACCGGCAAAAATCGGAAGACCAGCTTTCTGATATATTTATTATTAGTCTTGCTTCATTGATTTAGATATTTAATTTTTCCATCATTTGTTTCAGATTGCACAAATTTACATTTATTTGTTTAATATTTTATGGGGGTTTAGCTTAAAATTTAATAAAATTTATATTATTTTGATATTTATTTTTTCTATGGTTTCTTTTCAAATAATCTTTGAGGGTGTTTGGAGTAACGAGAGTGTGTGGAATAAGGAGAGTGTACTCATCTAGTTGTACTCAGCTAGTTGTGGTTACAGGGGTCGAGTCACAGCTCCTGGCCCCGCCTCTTTACTGGCAGCTTTTGGGTCACTCTTCCTGCTCCATAAGATTTATCATACCTCTTCATAAAGCTATGTATGGATCTTGCCTCCACTACATCACTTCCCAGACTATTCCACTGTCTGACTACTCTGTGAGTGAAGAAATGCTTCATAACATCCCTGTGATTCATCTGAGTCTTCAGTTTCCAACTGTGACCCCTTGTTGCTGTGTCCCATCTCTGGAACATTCTGTCTTTGTTCACCTTGTCGATTCCTCTCAGTATTTTATATGTCGTTATCATATCCCCCCTATCTCTCCTGTTTTCCAGAGTCGTCAGATCAATTTCCCTTAACCTATCCTTGTACGACATACCCCTTAGCTCAGGGACTAATCTTGTTGCAAACTTTTGCGCTTTCTCTAGTTTCCTTACGTGCTTGGCTAGGTGGGTTCCATACTGGTGCTGCATACCCCAATATGTGCCTAATGTACACAGTGTACAGGGTCCTGAACGGTTTCATATTAAGATGTCGGATTGCTCTTCTTAAGTTTGCTAGGTGACCATATGCTGCAACAGTTATTTGGTTGATGTACGCTTCAGATGTGTCCGGTGTTATACTCACGCCAAGATCTTTCTCCTTGGGGAGGTTTGTATTCTCTGGCCCCCTAGACTGTTCTCCATCTGCGGTCATTTTGCCCTTCCCCAATCTTCAGGAATTTGCACTTGGTGGGGTTGAACTCCAGGAGCCAGTTGCTGGACCAGGTCTGCACTCTGTCCAGATCCCTTTGTAGTTCTGCCTTGTCCTCGTACGACTGGAGTCTTCTCATCAACTTCACATCATCTGCAAACAGGGACACTTCGGAGTCTACTCCTTCCGTCATGTCATTCACAAATACTGGAAATATCACCGGACCTAGGACTGACCCTAGTGGAACCCCTCTCGTCATTGGCGCCAACTGTGACACCTCGCCACGTTCCATGACTCGCTGTAGTCTTCCTGACAGGTATTCCCTTATCTATTGCAGTGCCTTCGTTGTTATCCGTGCCTGGTCCTCCAGCTTTTGCACTAATCTCTTGTGTGGAAGTGTGTCAAACGCATTCCTACAGTGCAAGAAAATGCAATCTACCCACCCCTCTCTCTTTTGTCTTACTGCTGTCACCCTGTCGTAGAACTGCAGTAGCTTTGTGAAAGGATTTCCCGTCCCTGAAACCGTGCTGGTTGTCGTTGATAAGCTCATTCCTT
This sequence comes from Cherax quadricarinatus, assembly GCF_038502225.1. Taxonomy (NCBI): domain Eukaryota; kingdom Metazoa; phylum Arthropoda; class Malacostraca; order Decapoda; family Parastacidae; genus Cherax; species Cherax quadricarinatus. The sequence goes on from NC_091376.1 coordinate 17,206,687, forward strand.
TCTAGGTGTTCCACCACTCTTCTTGTAGTCTTCTCCATGACTTTGTGTACTATACATATCAGTGACACTGGTCTGTACTTTAATGCTTGTGTCTGTCTCCTTTTTTAAAAATTGGGACTACATTTGCTGTCTTCCATATCTCAGGTAGTCGCCCTGTTTCGATAGATGTGTTGAATATTGTTGTTATGGGTACACATAGCGCCTCTGCTCCCTCTCTCAGGACCCATGGAGAGATGTAATCCGGCCTCATCGCCTTTTAAGTATCTTGCTCACTTAGAAGTCTCTTCACTTCTTCCTCGGTTCTATGTATTTTGTGCAACACTTGATGGTATACACTTTCTGGAGTCCCTTCTGTCTTCTCTGTGAACACTTCTTTGAATCTCATGTTGAGTTCTTCACACACTTCTCAGTCGTTTCTTGTGATCTCTCCTCCTTCCTCTCTGAGCCTGATTACCTGGTCCTTGACTGTTGTTTTCCGCCTGATGCGGTTATATAACAGCCTCGGGTCAGATTTTGCTTTTGCTGCTCTGTCATTCTTATACTGTCGTTTATTTCTGTGCATATTCATTTCTGACTTTACGACTTCACTCCTTATTCTCTTGGGTCCTTTTCCTTCTATACATCTTCTGTTCTCTAGCACATTTGGTTTTGGCCTCTCTACACCTTTGGGTGAACCAAGGGCTCATCCTGGCTTTCTCGTTATTTCTGTTGCCCATCTGTTGTCACATATCCCATCATTTCGTTTTCTGACTTCCTTGCCAGTTCTCTGTTCCACTGAACCCCGTGTAGGAAATTCTTCATGCCTGTGTAGTCCCATCTCTTGTAATTTGGCTTCATTCGTCCTGCCCATCCTGCTGGTACATGAGGTTTTCCAGTACCACCTCCATCATCTTAGCCCTCCACGTTTTTGGGCCCCCATGTGGCTCCAGGTTCTCCCAGCCAATTTCTTTGTGGTAGAAGTCACCCATTATCAGCAACTTTGCCCTGCTTGCATGAACCCTTCTGGCCACCTCACCTAGTGTGTCAACCATCGCTCCGTTACTCTCTTGCCTTGGCCTCCTACTGTTCGGTGGAGGGTTATACATCATTACAATTACCACCTTGGGACCTCCAAACTGAAGTGTTCCTATTATGTAGTCACTTGGCTCTCCTCTGTCTCTTCTCTCCTGCTAATCAAAATCCCACCAGTTTTTGATGAAAAGTGCCATTCATCCATCTTCTCCATTCCCTCTGTCTCTCCTCAGGATCTGGTATCCCATTGGATAGATAACATCTGTTATCATTCCTATGATCTTGGTTACTGTGACAGCTATGATGTCCTGTGATGCCTCTTTGACTCTTTCATGCCACTCCTCCCACTTATTCGTTATTTCATCAGTATTGGTGTACCATACCTTCAGTTTCCTCTCCAACACTGTGTTCTGGGGGGTCTGTGAGGGTGGGGGACATGGTGGTGTGCTGTGGGATTCTACAGTGTAGTGTGGGTTGGAGACTGTAAGTGTGGATTGTGGTTTATATTGGGATAGCTTGTTTGGTTGTGGGATTCTAGGGGTGGTTCTGTGTGTGCTTACACTTGTTGCTTTGCCCTGCTCTGGTTGTCCTCTGCTGATTCTGTCCTTGTCTCTCTTCCTAGCCCCTATCGCTTCTGTGTCCCCTCCCTCAGCTGCTGTCGCTCTGTATTTGTTCTGTCTCGGTCTAGGAACACCCTCCTTTTTGTTGACGATTCAGTCAGCCATGGTGTCTCTTGCAGGATCCTGTTTTACACCATTTCTGACTTGAAAATCAGCTTGACAGGATGATTTTCCAGTTCAAGTCATGTCCTCTTTGCCTATTTCTTTGATGATGCACTTAATCTACTGTTTTCCTTCCTGCTGTCTTTCACTGTGTGTCCACCCCTCACTCTCCTGAAGCCCATTAATAAACACTAACCTCTCCCTCTCCTCCTCCCATTCCCTTTCCTTGTGTCTCTGGGTCCTGTTTGTACATGGCCGTTGTTTCCATTATTTTTTTTCCTGTAGCTTTTGGTGGCATGGTCATGCCTCTGCATGGCACCTATCCCCATCTCCACCTTTTTCCTCTCTATTACTGCTATCCTTGCTCACAACTGCTCTCCCCCTTCATTCCTCGGCCCTGCTTGGTGATCTGATAGGGCCTTAGCATAAGGCATGTCTCCTTTCTTTCTGTTGGGCTCCTCTTTCAGTATGGGTGAAACTGCTTCAGATGATATATCTCCTGTTGTCAATAGCCCTGTAACTCGCTTCAGTGTATTTACCTCATAATCTAGGGCCCTTATCCTGGCTACTGTAACTTCAGCTTGTGACTCCCATTTGTTTTTCACCTTCATCCTCTTCTACATTTTTCCAAAAAACTCACCTAGATTGCTCTCCCACTCTAGTCACATCCTTTTACATTGCTCTTCCATCCCTTTTTCACTATCTGAACCATTTTCCTCTCATCCACTGAGTCTTCGACTTCCCTTGTGTCGACATATCTATGAGAGGAGTAAGGAGGGAATAAGGACAGTGTGTGAAGTAAGGAGAGTGTGGAGTAAGGAGGGTGTGTAGAGTAAGGAAGTTGTGTGGAGTAAGGAGGGTTTGTGAAGTAATGAGGCTGTGTGGAGTAAGGAGGGTGTGTGGAGTAATGAGGGCGTATTGAGTAAGGAGGGGTTGTGGAATGAGGAGGGTGTGTGGAGCAAGGAGGGCGTGTGGAGTAAGGAAGGTGCAGAGTAAGGAGGGTGTGTGCAGTAACGAGGATGTGTGGAGTAATGAGGATGTGTGTAGTAAGGAGGGTGTGCGGAGAAAGGAGGGCGTGTGGAGTAAGGAGGGTGTGTGGAGAAAGGAGGGTGTGTGGATTAAGGAGGGTGAGTGGAATAAGGAGGGAGTGTGGAGTAAGCAGGGTGCGTGGAGTAATGAGGGTGTGTGTAGTAAGGAGGGTGTGTGGACTAAGGAGGGTGAGGAGTAAGGAGGGTGTGTGGAGTAAGGAGGGTGTGTGGAGTAAGGAGGACGTCTGGAGTAAGGAGGGTGTGTAGAGTAAGGAGAGCGTGTGGAGTAATGGAGGGTGTGGAGTGAGGAGGGTGTGTTGAGTAAGGAGGGTGTGTAGAGTAAGGAGGGTCTGTGGAGTAAGGAGGGTGTATGGAGTAAGGAGGGTGTGTGGAAGAAGGAGGGTTTGAAGAGTAAGGAGGGTGCGTGGAGCATGGAGGTTGTGTGTGGAGTAAGGAAGGTGTGTGGGATAAGGAAAGCGTGTGGAGTAAGAAGGGTGTGTGGAGTAAGGAGGATGTGTGGAGTAAGGAGGGTGTGTGGAGTAAGGAGGGCGAGTGGAGTAAGGAAAGCGTGTGGAGTAAGGAGGGTGTGTGTGGAGTAAGGAGGGTGTGTGGAGTAAGGAGGGTGTGTGGAGTGAGAAGGGTGTGTGGAGTAAGGAGGGTGTGTGGAGCGAGAAGGGTGTGTGGAGTAAGGAGGGTGTGTGGAGTAATGACGGTGTGGGAGTAAGGAGGATGTGAGGAGTAAGGAAAGCGTGTGGAGTAAGGAGGGCGTGTGGAGTAAAGAGTGTGCGTGTGGAGTAAAGAGGGTGTGTGGAGTAAGGAGGGTGTGCGGAGTAAGGAGGGTGTGGAGAAACGAGGTGTGTGGAGTAAGAAGGGTGCTTGGAGTAAGGAGGGTGTGTGGAGAATGGAGGGTGTGTAGAGTAAGGAGGGCGTGTGGAGTAAGGAGAATGTGAAGTAGAGAGTGTGGAGTAAGGAGAGTGTTTGGAGTAAGGAGGGTGTGTGGAGTAAGGAGGGTGTGGAGTAAAGAGGGAGTGTGGAATAAATAGGGTGTATGGAGTAAGGAGGGTGTGTGATGGAGGGTGTATGGAGTAACGAGAATGTGAAGTAGAGAGTGTAGAGTAAGGAGAGTGTTTGGAGTAAGGAGGGTGTGTGGAGTAAGGAGGGTGTGGAGTAAAGAGGAAGTGTGGAGTAAGGAGGGTGTGTGGAGTAAGGAGAGCTTGTGGAGTAAGGAAAGCGTTCGGATTAAGGAGGGTGTTTGGAGTAAGGAGGGTGTGTGATGGAGGGTGTGCAGAGTAAGGAAAGCTTGTGGAGTAATGAGGGTGTGCGGAGCAAGGAGGGTGTGTGGAGTAAGGAGGGCGTCTGAAGTAAGGAGAGTGTGGAGTAAGCAGGGTGTGTGGAGTAAGGAGGGTGTGGGGAGAAAAAAGGGTGTGGAGTATGGAGGGTGAGAATAGTAAGGAGTGTGTTTGTGCAGTGAGGAGGGTGTGCAGAGTAAAGAGGGCGTTTGGAGTAAGGAAAGAGTGTGGAGTAAGGAAGGTGTGTGGAGTAAAGAGGGTGTGCGGAGTAAGGAGGGTGTGTGGAGTAATGAGGGTGTGTGGAGTAAGGAGGACGTGTGGAGTAAAGAGAGTGTGGAGAAAGGAGGGTGTGTGCAGAAAGGAGGGAGTGCGGAGTAAGGAGGGTGTGTGGAGTAAGGAAGGGTATGCGGAGTAAGGAGGGTGTGTGAAGTAAGGAGGGCGTGTGGAGTAAAGAGAGTGTGGAGCAAGGAGGGTGTGTGGAGTAAGGAGGGCACGTGGAGTAAGTAGAGTGTGGAATAAGGAGAGTGTGTGGAGTAAGGAGGGCACGTGGAGTAAGTAGAGTGTGGAATAAGGAGAGTGTGTGTAGTAAGGAGGGTAGTGGAGTAAGGAGGGTGTGGAGTAAGGTGGGAGTGTGGAGTAAGGAGGGTGCGTGGAGTATTGAGGGTGTGTGTAGTAAGGAGGATGTGTGGAGTAAGGAGAGCGTGGGAAGTAAGGAGAGTGTTTGTGGCGAAAGGAAGATGTGTGGAGTAAGGAGGACGCGTGGAGTAAGGAGGGTGTGTGTTGAGTAAGGAAGGTGTGTGAAGTAAGGAGTTTGTGGCGAGTAAGGAGGGTGTGTGGAGTAAGGAGGGTGTGTGGAGTAAGGAGGATGTGTGTAGTAAGGAGGGTGTGTGGAGTAAGGAGGGCATGGAGTAAGGAGAGCTTGTGGGTAAAGAAGGAGTAAGGAGTAAGGAGGGTGTGTGATGAAGGGTGTGCAGAGTAAGGAAAGCTTGTGGAGTAAGAAGGGTGTGTGGAGTAAGGAGGATGTGTGGAGTAAGGAGGGTGTGTGGAGTAAGGAGGGCGAGTGGAGTAAGGAAAGCGTGTGGAGTAAGGAGGGTGTGTGTGGAGTAAGGAGGGTGTGTGGAGTAAGGAGGGTGTGTGGAGTGAGAAGGGTGTGTGGAGTAAGGAGGGTGTGTGGAGCGAGAAGGGTGTGTGGAGTAAGGAGGGTGTGTGGAGTAATGACGGTGTGGGAGTAAGGAGGATGTGAGGAGTAAGGAAAGCGTGTGGAGTAAGGAGGGCGTGTGGAGTAAAGAGTGTGCGTGTGGAGTAAAGAGGGTGTGTGGAGTAAGGAGGGTGTGCGGAGTAAGGAGGGTGTGGAGAAACGAGGTGTGTGGAGTAAGAAGGGTGCTTGGAGTAAGGAGGGTGTGTGGAGAATGGAGGGTGTGTAGAGTAAGGAGGGCGTGTGGAGTAAGGAGAATGTGAAGTAGAGAGTGTGGAGTAAGGAGAGTGTTTGGAGTAAGGAGGGTGTGTGGAGTAAGGAGGGTGTGGAGTAAAGAGGGAGTGTGGAATAAATAGGGTGTATGGAGTAAGGAGGGTGTGTGATGGAGGGTGTATGGAGTAACGAGAATGTGAAGTAGAGAGTGTAGAGTAAGGAGAGTGTTTGGAGTAAGGAGGGTGTGTGGAGTAAGGAGGGTGTGGAGTAAAGAGGAAGTGTGGAGTAAGGAGGGTGTGTGGAGTAAGGAGAGCTTGTGGAGTAAGGAAAGCGTTCGGATTAAGGAGGGTGTTTGGAGTAAGGAGGGTGTGTGATGGAGGGTGTGCAGAGTAAGGAAAGCTTGTGGAGTAATGAGGGTGTGCGGAGCAAGGAGGGTGTGTGGAGTAAGGAGGGCGTCTGAAGTAAGGAGAGTGTGGAGTAAGCAGGGTGTGTGGAGTAAGGAGGGTGTGGGGAGAAAAAAGGGTGTGGAGTATGGAGGGTGAGAATAGTAAGGAGTGTGTTTGTGCAGTGAGGAGGGTGTGCAGAGTAAAGAGGGCGCTTGGAGTAAGGAAAGAGTGTGGAGTAAGGAAGGTGTGTGGAGTAAAGAGGGTGTGCGGAGTAAGGAGGGTGTGTGGAGTAATGAGGGTGTGTGGAGTAAGGAGGACGTGTGGAGTAAAGAGAGTGTGGAGAAAGGAGGGTGTGTGCAGAAAGGAGGGAGTGCGGAGTAAGGAGGGTGTGTGGAGTAAGGAAGGGTATGCGGAGTAAGGAGGGTGTGTGAAGTAAGGAGGGCGTGTGGAGTAAAGAGAGTGTGGAGCAAGGAGGGTGTGTGGAGTAAGGAGGGCACGTGGAGTAAGTAGAGTGTGGAATAAGGAGAGTGTGTGGAGTAAGGAGGGCACGTGGAGTAAGTAGAGTGTGGAATAAGGAGAGTGTGTGGAGTAAGGAGGGTAGTGGAGTAAGGAGGGTGTGGAGTAAGGTGGGAGTGTGGAGTAAGGAGGGTGCGTGGAGTATTGAGGGTGTGTGTAGTAAGGAGGATGTGTGGAGTAAGGAGAGCGTGGGAAGTAAGGAGAGTGTTTGTGGCGAAAGGAAGATGTGTGGAGTAAGGAGGACGCGTGAAGTAAGGAGGGTGTGTGTTGAGTAAGGAAGGTGTGTGAAGTAAGGAGTTTGTGGCGAGTAAGGAGGGTGTGTGGAGTAAGGAGGGTGTGTGGAGTAAGGAGGATGTGTGTAGTAAGGAGGGTGTGTGGAGTAAGGAGGGCATGGAGTAAGGAGAGCTTGTGGGTAAAGAAGGAGTAAGGAGGGTGTGTGATGAAGGGTGTGCAGAGTAAGGAAAGCTTGTGGAGTAAGGAGGGTGTGTGGAGTAAGTAGGGCGTCTGGAGTAAGGAGAGTGTGGAGTTAGGAAGGTGTGAGGAGCAAGGAGGGTGTGGGGTGTAAAAAGGGTGTGGAGTAAGCAGGGTGTGTATAGTAAGGAGTGTGTGTGGGGTAAAGAGGGTGTTTGGAGTAAGTAAAGAGTGTGGAGTAAGGAAGGTGTGTGGAGCAAGGAGATTGTGCGGAGTAAGGAAGGTGTGTGGAGTAAGGAGGGAGCGTGGAGTAAGGAGCACGTGTGGATAAGGAGAGTGTGGAGAAAGGAGGGTATGTGGAGTAAGTAGGGTGTGCGGAGTAAGGAGGGTGTGTGGAGTAAGGAAGGGTATGCAGAGTGAGGATGGTGTGTGAAGTAAGGAGGGCGTGTGGAGTAAGGAGAGTGTGGAGTAAGGAAGGTGAGTGGAGTAAGGAATTGTGTGCGGAGTAAGAAGGGTATGTGGACTAAAGAGGGCGTGTGGAGTAAGGAGAGTGTGGAGTAAGTAGTGTGTTTGGAGTAAGGTGGGTGTTGAGTAAAGAGGGCGTGTGGAGTAAGGAAGGTGTGTGGAGTAAGGAAGGCGTGTCGAGTAAGGAGGGTGTTGAATAAGGAGGGCGTGTGGAGTAAGCAGGGTGTGTGGAGTAAGCAGGGATTGTGGAGTAAGGAGGGCGTGTGGAGTGAGGAGGGTGTGTGAAGTAAGGAGGGTGTGTGGAGTAAGTAGTGTGTGTGGAGTAAAGAGGGTGTGTGGGGTAAGAAGGGTGTGTGGAGTAAGGAGAGTGTGTGGAGTAAGTAGTGTGTGTCGAGCAAGGAGGGTGTGTGGAGTAAGGAGGGTGTGTGGAGTAAGGAGGGTGTGTGGAGTAAAGAGGGTGTGTAGATTAAGGAGGGTGTTGAGTATGGAGGGTTTGTGTAGTAAGGAGGGTGAGTGGAGTAATGAGAGCGTGTGGAGTAAGGGAGGGTGTGGAGTTAGGAGGGTGTCTGGAGTAAGGAGGGTGTGTGGAGTAAGGAGGGCGTGTGGAGTATGTAGTGTGTGTGGAGTAAGTAGTGTGTTTGGAGTAAGGTGGGTGTTGAGTAAAGAGGGCGTGTGGAGTAAGGAGGGTGTGTGGAGTAAGGAGGGCGTGTCGAGTAAGGAGGGTGTTGAGTAAGGAGGGCGTGTGGAGTAAGTAGGGCGTGTGGAGTAAGTAGGGTGTGTGTGTAGTAAGGAGGGTGTGTGTGGAGTAAGGAGTGTGTGTGGAGTAAAACGGGTTTGTGGAGTAATGAGTGTGTGTGGAGTAAGGAGGGTATGTGGAGGAAGGAGGGTGTTTGGAGTAAGGAGGGTGTGTAGACTAATGAAGGTGTGTGGAGTAATGAGGGTGAGTGGAGTAAGAAGGGCGTGTTGAGTAAGTAGGGTGTGTGGAGTAAGTAGTTATTGTGGAGTAAGGAGGGCGTGTGGAGTAAGGAGGGTGTGCGGAGTAAGGAGGGCGTGTCGAATAAGGAGGGTGTTGAGTAAGGAGGGCGTGTGGATTAAGTAGGGCGTGTGGAGTAAGGGAGTGTGTGGAGTGAGGAGGGTGTGTGGAGTAAGGAGGGTGTGTGGAGTAAGGAGGGCGTGTTGAGTAAGTAGTGTGTGTGGAGTAAGTAGTGTGTGTGTGGAGTAAGTAGTGTGTTTGGAGTAAGGTGGTTGTTGAGTAAACAGGGCGTGTGGAGAAAGAAGGGTGTGTGGAGTAAGGAGGGCGTGTCGAGTAAGGAGGGTGTTGAGTAAGGAGGGCGTGTGGAGTAAGGAGGGCGTGTGGAGTAAGTAGGGTGTGTTTAGTAAGGAGGGTGTGTGTGGAGTAAGGAGGGTGTGTGGAGTAATGAGGGTGTGTGGAGTAAGGAGGGCGTGTTGAGTAAGTAGGGCGTGTGAAGTAGTGTGTTTGGAGTAAGGAGGGTGTGTGGAGCAAGGAGGGTGTGTGGAGTAAGGAGGGCGTGTGGAGTAATGAGGGTGTGTGGAGTAAGGAGGGCGTGTGGAATAAGGAGGGTGTGTGGTGTAAGGAGGGCGTGTGGAGTAAGGATTGTTTGTTGAGCAAAGTGAGTGTGTGGAGTAAGGAGGGTGTTAAGTAAGTAGAGCGTGTGGAGTAAGTAGTGTGTGTGGAGTAAGTAGTTATTGTCTAGTAAGGAGGGCGTTTGGAGTAAGGAGGGTGTGTGGAGTAAGGAGGGTGTATGGAGTAAGGAGGGTGTGTGGAGTAAGGAGGGTGTGTGGAGTAAGGAGGGTGTGTGGAGTAAGGAGGGTGTGTGGAGTAAGGAGGGTGTGTGGAGTAAGGAGGGTGTGTGGAGTAAGGAGGGTGTGTGGAGTAAGGAGGGTGTGTGGAATAAGGAGGGTGTGTGGTGTAAGGAGGGCGTGTGGAGTAAGGATTGTTTGTTGAGCAAAGTGAGTGTGTGGAGTAAGGAGGGTGTGTGGAGCAAAGTGAGTGTGAGGAGTAAGGAGGGTGTGTGGAGTAAGGAGGGTGTGTGGTGTAAGGAGGGCGTGTGGAGTAATGAGGGTGTGTGTGGAGTAAGGAGGGTTTGTCGAGTAAGGAGGGTGTGTGGAGTACGGAGGGTGTACTCACCTATTTGTACTCACCTATTTGTGGTTGCAGGGGTCGAGTCCTAGCTCCTGGCCCCGCCTCTTCACCGGTTGCTATTAGGCCCTCTCTCTCCTCGCTCCATGAGCTTTATCAAACCTCGTCTTAAAACTGTGTATGGTTCCTGCCTCCACTACGTCATTTTCTAGGCTATTCCACTGCCTTACAACTCTATGACTGAAGAAATACTTCCTACTATCTCTCTGACTCATTTGTGTCTTCAACTTCCAATTGTGGCCTCTTGTTTCTGTGTCCCCTCCCTGGAACATCCTGTCTTTGTCCACCTTGTCTATTCCACACAGTATTTTATATGTCGTTATCATGTCTCCCCTGACCCTCCTGTCCTCCAGTGTCGTCAGGCCGATTTCCCTTAATCTTTCTTCATAGGACATTCCCCTTAGCTCTGGAACTAACCTTGTCGCAAACCTTTGTACTTTCTCTAGTTTCTTGACGTGCTTTATCAAGTGCGGGTTCCAAACAGGTGCTGCATACTCCAGTACGGGCCTGACATACACGGTGTACAGTGTCTTGAATGATTCCTTACTAAGGTATCGGAATGCTGTTCTCAGGTTTGCCAGGCGCCCAGGTGTGGAGTAAGGAGTGTGTGTGGAGTGAGGAGTGTGTGTAGAGTAAGGAGGGTGTTTGGAGTAAGGAGGATGTGTGTAAGGAGGGTGTGTGGAGTAAGGAGGATGTGCGGAGTAAAGCGAGTGTGTGCAGTAAGGTGGATGTCTGGAGAAAGGAGGGTGTGTGGATTAAAGTGAGTGTGTGGAGTATGAAAGGTGGTGGAGTAGGTAGGGCATTGGTTCCCAAACTGGGGGTAAATTACCCCCTGGGGGTAATTTAACCATTTTTGGGGGGTAATGGAGGGGTGACAGAAAAAAAGTTATGAATTCTGAAAATCAAGAAAACAATGCGGTACCCGGTATGAGGATTATTGTTAACTTTGTCTTAGTATATAAAGTTGTAAAGTAAACCTATTATAAGTAAGTAATAAAGTTAAACCAAATAACAATAAACATCAAAAACTAATATACAGTATTAGAAAAGAAGAAATATATAGCTAAGTGTGTGGAAACCCAAAAGTATTTTGACAAGTATGCTTCAGGACAAAAGTCACTCAGTAGCCCAGATCGACCTGTCCAGTACGCGTCACTCACTTCCTGAGGCTGCCTCTATTTCACACTGTCAGTTTATCTGTGAGCATCAGCCGAGGTAGACATAAGCTGGTATGTATGTGTACTGCCCTGTGCAGTATATAGTTAATATTTACCCACTGTTACTGTGAATTTGTAGCTATTATTAATTTTATATATAATGTATGTGTGGTTCTTACGTTTTCAATGGTTTTGCTAGGATTAGCAGAGTATGCGAGGCTGTATACGTTCACGTTTAGCCATATATATCAATAATAACAACATTTTGTGAAAGGGGTAACATGGTTTATGTGGCATGTTAAATTGCGTAACAAGCTGAAAAAGTTTGGGAACCACTGAGGTAGGGTGTGGGATTATCATTTATTGTGCTGGTTTATTGTTGACGGATAAACGATTAATAGTGTAATAGGGACATAAGGTCGAGTGTTTGTGCAATAAGAACATTCGGGCGAGTGTTTGTGTAACAGGGACACACGGACGAGTGTTAGTGTAATAGGGACGTTCGCGCGAGTATTGGTGTAATAAGGACATACGGTCGAGTGTTAGTGTAATAGGGATATACGGGCGAGTGTTTGTGTAACAGGGACACACGGGCGAGTGTTAGTGCAATAGGGACACACGGCTAATGTTAGTGCAATGGGGACACGCAGCGAGTGTTTGTGCAATAGGGACACACGGCGAGTATCAGTGCAATTTGTGGTTTTACCATAAATTTGATTAGTTTCGATGTATTATGTCAAAATTTCGGCCGATTTACTCTCATATTAGCGATAACGTAAGTAATTTTTTAAGTATGAATGTGTGTATGTTGAAAATGGTATAAAATTCTGACAAGTTGATGAGTAAGACACACGTGCATCAGTTTGGTAGCTTTGTTGTTGAAACGTTCCGCCTACACAGCAGGCTTCTTCAGTCAAATACAGTCAGAGAAACGTTCCAACAACAAAAATACCAAGGTGTTACACATGTGTCTTACACATCAACTGAAGTTGGGTGCTCATGCCTGGATCCAACCTGCCTTTTCCTTTTACTTTTCTCTCATTATTCCTCTACATGATGCTAATAAATTAGTTACATGTAGTAGTAGTTGTTACTTTAATTATGAATGTGTATATTGGACATTTTGAAGAAGGGTGTGTCATGATTGTGTGAGGAGATGTGTGAGTGTATGGGGGAAGGTTGTCTAGGGTAACAAGATGTGTGTGGGGTGTGGAGTTGCGAGGGGTGTGCTAGGGTAACAAGATGTGTGTGGGGTGTGGAGTTGCGAGGGGTGTGCTAGGGTAACAAGATGTGTGTGGGGTGTGGAGTTGCGAGGGGTGTGTAATTAAGGAGTGTGCGTTTTTATGTATAGAGTGAGAGAGGTTAAAGAGAGCTTTGTGAGGTGAGGAGAGATGTTTATAGTTAGAGAGTGTGAAGGTGAGAGAGTGATAGTTGAAAGTATTTAGGAGGGAAAAAAGTTGTCTGGGAAAAGGAGGGGTGGAGGGTGTATGCTGATGAGGAATAAGGGTAAGGAACTTATGTGTTGGTAAGGAGGGTGTACTTACCTAATTGTGGTTGCAGGGGTCGAGACACAGCTCCTGGCCCCTCCTCTTTACTGATCGCTACTAGGTCCTCTCTCTCTCTCTCTGCTTCCAGAGCTTTGTCATACCTCGTCTTAAAGCTATGCATGGCTCCTGCCTCCACTACATCACTTGCTAGGCTATTCCACTTCCTGACGACTCTATGACTGAAGAAATACTTCCTAACATCCCTATGATTCGTCTGAGTCTTCAGCTTCCAGTTGTGACCCCTTGTTTCTGTGGTCCCTCTCTGGAACAACCTGTCTCTGTCTACCTTATCTATTCCACGCAGTATCTTGTATGTCGTTATCATGTCTCCACTGACCCGCCTGTCCTCAGGCGAAGAATGTTTGTAGCATAAGGAGGGTATGTGTAGAAAGGAGGGTGTGGGGAGTAAGGAGGATGTGTGAAGTAAGGAGGATGTGTGGAGTATGGAGGGTGTATGGGCTAAGAAGGGTGTGTTGAGTAAGAAGTGCGTGTGTAGTATGGAGGATTTGTAGAGTAAGGAGGGTGTGTGTGGAGTAAGGAGGGTGTATGTGGAGTAAGGAGGGTGTATGGAATAAGGGGAGGGCGTGGGGTAAGGAGGGCGTGGGGTAAGGAGGGCGTGGGGTAAGGAGGGCGTGGGGTAAGGAGGGCGTGGGGTAAGGAGGGCGTGGGGTAAGGAGGGTGTGTGGAGTAAAAAAGAGCAATGCAATACTATCTTTCCTCAGGGCCTGATATCTAGTTGGACAGGTGGTGTTTGTTTTCATTCCTGTGAGCTTGGTTTCCGTGAGTGCTATGATGTCTGGTGAAGCTTCTTTGATTCTTTCGTGCTGCTCCTCACACTCATAAGTTATTCCATCTGCGTTGGTGTACCATACCTTCAGTTTCTTTTCAGTACTTTATTCCGGTGGGTTCGTGGGTGCTCCTGGAGTCTACTGTGTAGGGTGGGGTGGGATCTGTGAGTGTTGAGTGTGGTTTGTTTTGGGAGAGTATGTTTGGTTGCGGGGATTTGTGGGTGTTTTTGTGGGTGGTTGTGCGTGCTTCTCCTCCTCCTTTCAGTTTATCATTCTGTTCTCGTTCTGTAGCGATTTAGGTACACCCTCTGGTATTTTGCTGTTTTCCTTAGCTGTGGGTTCTTCTGCAGGATCCTGTTCCACACCTTTCCTGTCTTGAAAATCAATTGGAGTGGCTAATTTCTTCCCCTCGAATATATTCCTATTCTCTGAAAATTTATTAGCTTAGTTATGTCCTCCTCTGCTGTTTGAATATTTTCAGTCTCTTTTCTTCTCTCCCAGTCATTTTTCTTTGTATGTACTCCCTTCGGTCTCCTGAAGCCCATGAATAAAAACAGACCTCTCCCTTTTCTTATCCCATTGCTTTTCCCTCTACATCACTGGGTCCGTTTTAAACATAGACATTGCTGTTTCCCTTATAATTTCCTGGCTCTCCTGGTGGAATGGTCATGCCTCTGCAGGGAGGGGGCTATCACATTCTCTACCTAACCCCCCATGTCTTCACTGCTGTCACTTTGCCCAGCAGTATGCCACTCTCGTTCCTCAATATTTTTTAGTGGCCTGATAGGGCCTGAACATAGGATTTAACTCCGTCCTTTCCTTCGGTCCCCTCACTGGATATTGGTGTACCTGCTCCTGATGGCATGCCTCTTCCATTCCTTGGCTCTGTATCTTGATTCAGCCTATCTAGTTCATCTTCTAGGCTCTGTTTCCTGGCTTCTGCAGCTTCGACTTGCAGCTCTCACTTCTTGCTCTCTGCATCCATCCTCTCCTCCATTTTAGTGACAAGCTCTCCTAGCATTATTTCCCACTCTGCTTCTATCCTTCTCCTTAGCTCTTCCATCCGTTCTTCCTTTCCAGGCCCATCTTCCTCTGTTTCCCAGAAACTTCGAACTCCTCCTCCTCCTCCTCCTTCTCCCCCTCATTGAAATTTCAAATCCCTCTCAATGAAATTCCAAATGTTTACCTCAGAGTGAAGTTCCTAATGTTAACCTCTCAGTGAAGTTCCAAATGTTTACCTTGGAGTGAAGTTCTCAATGAAGTTCTTGATGTTAACCTCTCAAAGAAGTTCCTAATGTTAACCTCTTAGTAAAGTTGCTAATGCTAACCTCTCTGTGAAGCTGCTAATGTTAACTATTCAGTGAGTTCCTAAGCTCACAGAGAAAGGAGAGAATGGACCCAGTGGCGACCACGAAGAGGCCGGAGAACGAACTTCACTGAGAGGTTAACATTAGGAACTCACTGAAGTTCCTAATGTTAACCTCTCGGTGAAATTCCTTGCCCGGTATCTTCACTGGTAACAAAAAAAAAATAAAGGCACAATACCGTGACTGGAACGATACACAAATAACCCGCACATAGACGAGAGAAGCTTACGACGACGTTTCGGTCCGACTTGCACCATTTACAAAGTCACACTAACCGGAAGTGGAGTAGGACGGCTATATATAGGCAGGAAGAGATAGTGGTGGTAGTAGTAGTAGCAGTAGTAGTAGTAGTAGTAGTAGTAATAGTAGTAGTAGTAGTAGTAGTAGTAGTAGTAGCAGTAGTAGTAGTAGTAATAGTAGTAGTAGTGGTAGTGGTAGTAGTGGGGAATAAGGAGGAGGAGCCAGCCAAATACAAAGAAAGAGGAGCACCGCAAGGGAGCTAGGTGCCCACAGAGGGAGAGCAAGTGCACACAGGTGGGTGAAAGGGCAAGTGGTGAAATAAATAAATGAAGGAACAGAAACACGAGACAGAAGAAAGAAAGACAACCCAGAGGAGAAAAAGGAAAGAGGAAAGGGGAAGAGGGAGAAGAAGAAAAAGAAAAAAAAAATGAGGAGTCAGGTTAAGTCACGGGTGTTGTGAAGTTTGGAACATTTTACAATGAAATGGGAGAGGAAGGCGTCTACAGAGACGAAGCTGGGACTAAAATTCATACAAGGAAAGTTGTGTATTAGAGAGGATTCAACTAGACGGCGACTGTTCGAGTTGGAAGTAGGGAAGACAGTTTTAACAGAAGACCAGTCAATAGGATGGCTATGATCTCTGACGTGACAGAAAAGAACATTGTTAGTGTCGGCAAGCCTAACACTATTTTTGTGCTCCCTAAGTCTGTCAGAAAGAGATCGGCCAGTTTCCCCAAAGTATTGAAGAGGACAGGAGAAGCAAGAAATAGAGTAGACACCAGGAACTTCTGTAGAGGGAGGAGAGGTATGAACGAGATTAGTGCGAAGAGTGTTAGTCTGGCGGAAGGTAAGCTTGATGTCTAATTCTCTCCGCCCCTTAGACATCTTAAGTGTCGTATAAACAGCCTTGTGGTCAGACGATCCAACGTAGCCGAGGGGTTGACAAGTGACTATGCCTTCTGCCAGATCACTCTCAACTGGGTCAAGGAGGAGCCAGAGATGTGAGTTGGGAAATCAACAAAGTTTCCCATGTCAAATACTGCAAGAAGGTCATCAAAGTCCCTCTGTATGATATGTTGACAGTTGTGTTGTAGCAGAAGGGAGTCAATATTTTCCATTAGGAAGTTGATGGGGTCTGCATGTTGCCACTGAGGTCTGTACATTGCACATGCTAGTACAGAGGTACTAGTGTTTATGCAGAGCTTGAAGAACATCATTTCAAGACTCACGAAATCGTAATGACACTATTGCAAACAAACCATACCCCGGCCGGGATTGAACCCGCGGTCAGAGAGTCTCAAAACTCCAGCCCGTCGCGTTAGCCACTAGACCATACCCCGGCCGGGGTATGGTTAATATCATTTCAAGATGAGAAGGGTGGCAACATCAATGTGCTGAGCATGAACACTTTTAGAGAAGCACACAGCAACACCTCCTCCTTGCCCTTGCCTGTCTCTTCTCATCCATGAGGTGTAGCCAGCAATTCTTGCAAAATTTTGTGGAGTCCTGTCATCCGAAAATGTTTCAACGACTCTCTCTCTCTCTCTCTCTCTCTCTCTCTCTCTCTCTCTCTCTCTCTCTCTCTCTCTCTCTCTCTCTCTCTCTCTCTCTCTCTCTCTCTCTCTCTCTCTCTCTCTCTCTCTCTCTCTCTCTCTCTCTCTCTCTCTCTCTCTCTCTCTCTCTCTCTCTCGCTCTCTCTCTTTCTCCCTCTCTCTCTCTTTCTCTCCTCTCTCTCTCTCTCTCTCTCTCTCTCTCTTGTCTTACTTCCGTCATCTTGTCGTAAAACTCCAGAAACTGAGCTGGTTGTCGTGTATAAGGTGCTCCTCTTCTCCTCATAATCTTCTCCATGACTTTGTATGCTTCAGCTATACTGGTATGTAGTTTGATACTGCATGTGTGTCTCCTTAAAAATTTCGACTACATTTGCTGTCTTCCACACCTCAGGAAGTCGTCCTGTGTCGATAGATTTGTTGAAGACTGTTGTTAGTGGCACACACAGTGCCTTGCTTCAGTATTTTTGGCTCATCTTCTAGGATCTGTATCCTGGCTTCTACAGCTATGACTTGCAGCTCCTACTTCATTCTCCTTGCATCCATGCTGTATTTCGTCCATCTTGTATTTCAGTAGCACAAGTGTTAGTGACTGTGTGCGTGTGTGTGTACTCACCTAGTTGAGGTTGCGGGGGTCGAGTCCGAGCTCCTGGCCCCGTGTGTGTGTGTGTGTGTGTGTGTGTGTGTGTGTGTGTGTGTGTGTGTGTGTGTGTGTGTGTGTGTGTGTGTGTGTGTGTGTGTGTGTTTGTGTGTGTGTGTGTGCGTGTGTGTGTGTGTGTGTTTGTGTGTGTTTGTGTGTGTGTGTGTGTGTGTGTGTGTTTGTGTGTGTGTTTGTGTGTGTGTGTGTATATATATATTTGTGTATTTCAGCAGCACAAGTGTTAGTGTGTGTGTATGTGTGTGTGTGCGTGTGTGTGTGTGTGTGTGTGTTTCAGCGGCACAAGTGTTTGTGTATGTGTGTGTCTGCTCACTTATTCGTAGTTGCAAGGGTCGAGTCGCAGCTCCTGTCTCCGTCTCTTCACTTGTCGCTACTACGTCCACTCTCTTCCCCGTTCTGAGCCTTGCCCTAAAAACTTCTTAAAGCTATATGGATCCTGCATCCAATACATCATTCTTCAAATTATTCCACTTACTGACAACTGTGACTCATTGGAGTTTTCAACTTCCAGTTGTGTACCCTTGTTCCTGTGTCCCATTTCTGAAACATTCTGTCACTGTTCACTTTTGTATTCCTCTCAGTTTTTTATACATCATTATGTCTCCCCTCTCGTCCTTTCCTTCAGTGTCGTCAAGTTGCTTCCTCAAACACTGCTTAGCTGCGGGACAAGTGTTGTTGTGAATTTCTGCACTTTCTGTAATATCCTGACGTGTTAACCAGGTGTGGGGTTCCTTACTGGTCCTGCATACTCATATATGGGCCTGATGTACAAGTTGTACAGTGTCGTGAATGACTCCTTACGTAGATGTCGAAACAATGCTCTTATGTTTGCTGCAGCAGTTATTTGGATGATTTTCACCTCAGAGGATGTTTTCAGGATGATGCTCACCCCAAGATCCTTTTCCATCTACGGCCTTCATTGTTTTTCCCCAAACTTCATGACTTTGCATTTGGTGGATATTTGTCGGATCAAGATGACAACCTGTCCAGATCCCTTTGCAGTCTTACCCGGTCTTCGTCCGCTTGAATTTTCAGCATTAGCTTCACGTCATCTGCGAACAGGGGCACCTCTAAATGTATCCTTTCCGGCATGACATTCGCATATACCAAAAACTGCACCGGCTCTAGAGTCCCACTCGGCACATGCGCCCACTCAGACACCTCGCCACATACCATAAATAGTTGTTTCCTTCCTGTCATGTATTCCCTGACTGACTGTGGTGCTCTCACTACTGTTTCCGATTGCTTCTCCAGCTTTGGTGCCATTATCCCTCCACAACATTTTTACCCACTTTAGCACTGAAATCCCCAACCAGAAGTACTCTCACACTTGGTTCAAAACTCCCAACGCACTCACTCAATCTCTTTCGCTTCTCTGCGCTTCTCTATTCTTCACGTGCATAAACACTTACTGTAACCCACTTTTCACATCCAACCCTTGTTTTACACCACATAATCCTTGCATTTATACATTTATATTCCCTCTTTTCCTGCCATCACTTATCCTCCAACATTATTGCTACTTCTTTTTTAGCTGTAACTCTATTTGAAACCCCCTGACCTAATCCCATTTATTTCTCCCCACTGGACATCCAGCTTTTTCTCATTCATAACATCCACAATCATCTCTTTATTATCATTCGCACAGCATCTACGCACATTCAAACATCCCACTTTCACGATTTTCTTCTTTTTCTTTTAAGTAAGCTATATGGGAAAAAGGGTTACTAGCCCATTGTTCCTGGCATTTTAGCTGACTTTAACTATACGCATGGCTTACAGAGGAAAGATTCTTATTCCACCTCCCCATATATATATATATATATATATATATATATATATATATATATATATATATATATATATATATATATATATATATATATATATATATATATTAGTAGTAGGTTGGTAGACAGCAACCACCCAGGGAGGTACTACCGTCCTGCCAAGTGAGTGTAAAACGAAAGCCTGTAATTGTTTTACATGATGGTAGGATTGCTGGTGTCTTTTGTCTGTCTCATAAATATGCGAGATTACAGGTACGTCTTGCTACTTCTACTTACACTTAGGTCACACTACACATACATGTACACGTTTATTTATACACACTCATCTGAGTTTTCTTTGATTTTATCTTAATAGTTCTTGGTCTTATTACTTTTCCTTTTATATCCATCGGGAAGTGGAATAAGAATCTTTCCTCCGTAAGCCATGCGTGTTGTAAAACTCAACTAAAATGCCGGGAACAATGGGCTAGTAACCCCTTTTCCTGTAAAAAATTACTAAAAAGAATAAGAAGAAGAAAACTGTCAAAGTGGGAAGTCTGAATGTGCGTGGATGTTGTGCGAATGATAAGAAAGAGATGATTGTGGATGTTATGAATGAGAAGAAGCTGGATGTCCTGGCTTTAAGTGAAACAAAGCTGAAGGGGGTGGGTGAGTTTCAATGGAGAGGAATAAATGGGATTAGGTCAGGGGTTTCAAATAGAGTTAGAGCTAAAGAAGGAGTAGCAATAATGTCGAAGGATAAGATATTGCAGGAAAAGATGGACTATAAATATATTAATTCAAGGATGATGTGGAGTAAAATAAAGATTGGATGTGAAAAGTGGGTTATAGTAAGCGTATATGCACCTGGAGAAGAGAGAAGTGTAGAGGAGAGAGAGAGATTTTGGGAAATGTTGAGTGAATGAGTGGGGAGTTTTGAAATAAGTGTGAGAGTACTTGTGGTTGGGGATTTCAATGCTAAAGTGAGTAAAAATGTTGTGGAGGGAGTAGTAGGTAAATTTGGGGTGCCAGGGGTAAATGTAAATGGGGAGCCTTTAATTGAGCTATGTGTAGAAAGAGATTTGGTAATAAGTATTACATATTTTATGAAAAAGAGGATAAATAAATATACAAGGTATGTTGTAGCACGTAATGAAAGTAGTTTGTTAGATTATGTATTGGTGGATAAAAAGTTGATGGGTAGGCTCCAGGATGTACATGTTTATAGAGGGGCAACTGATATATCGGATCATTATTTAGTTGTAGCTACAGTTAGAGTAAGAGGTAGATGGAACAAGAGGAAGGTGGCAACAACAAGTAGGAGGGAAGTGAAAGTGTATAAACTAAGGGAGGAGGAAGTTCGGGTGAGATATAAGCGACTATTGGCAGAAAGGTGGGCCAGTGCAAAGATGAGTAGTATGGGGGTTGAAGTGGGTTGGAGGAGTTTTAAAAATGCAGTATTAGAACATGGGGCAGAAGTTTGTGGTTATAGAAGGGTGGGGGGCAGGAGGAAAGAGGATTGATTCATGGAATGATGTAGTAATGGGTGTGATAAAAGAGAAAAAGTTAGCTTATGAGATGTTTTTACAAAGCAGAAGTGTTATAAGAAGAGCAGAGCATATGGAGATTAAAAGAAAGGTGAAGAGAGTGGTGAGAGAGTGCAAAAGGAGAGCAGATGATAGAATGGGAGAGGCACTGTCAAGAAATTTTAATGAAAATAAGAAAAAATTTTGGAGTGAGTTAAACAAGTTAAGAAAACCTAGGAACGTATGGATTTGTCAGTTAAGAGCAGAGTAGGGGAGTTAGTAGATGGGGAGAGGGAGGTATTAGGTAGATTACGAGAATAATTTGAGGAACTTTTAAATGTTGAGAAAGAAAGGGAGGCGGTAATTTCATGCACTGGTCAGAGAGGTATATCATCTTTTAGGAGTGAAGAAGAGCAGAATGTAAGTGTGGTGGAGGTACGTGAGGCATTACGTAGAATGAAATGGGGTAAAGCAGCTGGAACTGATGGGATCATGACAGAAATGTTAAAAGCAGGGGGGGATATAGTGTTGGAGTGGTTGGTACTTATGTTTAATAAATGTATGAAAGAGGGGAAGGTACCTAGGGATTGGCGGAGAGCATGTATAGTCCCTTTATATAAAGGGAAGGAGGACAAAAGAGATTGTAAAAATTACAGAGAAATAAGTTTACTGAGTATACCAGGAAAAGTATACGGTAGGGTTATAATTGAAGGAATTAGAGGTAAGACAGAATGTAGGATTGCAGATGAGCAAGGAGGTTTCAGAGTGGGTAGGGGATGTGTAGATCAAGTGTTTACATTGAAACATATATGTGAACAGTATTTAGATAAAGGTAGGGAAGTTTTTATTGCATTTATGGATTTAGAAAAGGCATACGACAGAGTGGATAGGAGAGCAATGTGACAGATGTTGCAAGTACATGGAATAGGTTGTAAGTTACTAAATGCTGTAAAGAGTTTTTATGAGGCTAGTGAGGTTCAGGTTAGGGTGTGAAGAAGAGAGGGAGACTACTTCCCGGTAAAAGTAGGTCTTAGACAGGGATGTGTAATGTCACCATGGTTGTTTAATATATTTATAGATGGGGTTGTAAAAGAAGTAAATGCTAGGGTGTTCGGGAGAGGGGTGGGATTAAATTATAGGGAATCAAATACAAAATGGGATTGAATCAGTTACTTTTTGCTGATGATACTGTGCTTATGGGAGATTCTAAAGAAAAATTGCAAAGGTTAGTGGATGAGTTTGGGAGTGTGTGTAAAGGTAGAAAGTTGAGAGTGAACATAGAAAAGAGTAAGGTGATGAGGGTATCAAATGATTTAGATAAAGAAAAATTGGATATCAAATTGGGGAGGAGGAGTATGGAAGAAGTGAATGTTTTCAGATACTTGGGAGTTGACGTGTCGGCGGATGGATTTATGAAGGATGAGATTAATCATAGAATTGATGAGGGAAAAAAGGTGAGTGGTGCATTGAGGTACATGTGGAGTCAAAAAACGTTACCTGTGGAGGCAAAGAAGGGAATGTATGAAAGTGAAGCTTGGGTTATAAATGCAGCAGCGAGGAGACGGTTGGAGGCAGTGGAGATGTCCTGTCTAAGGGCAATGTGTGGTGTAAATATTATGCAGAAAATTCGTAGTGTGGAAATTAGGAGAAGGTGTGGAGTTAATAAAAGTATTAGTCAGAGGGCTGAAGAGGGGTTGTTGAGGTTGTTTGGTCATTTAGAGAGAATGGATCAAAGTAGAATGACATGGAGAGCATTTAAATCTGTAGGAAAAGGAAGGCGGGGTAGGGGTCGTCCTGGAAAAGGTTGGAAGGAAGGGATAAGGGGGGTTTTGTGGGCGAGGGGCTTGGACTTCCAGCAGGCGTGCATAAAGGTGTTCGATAGGAGTGAATGGAGACGAATGGCATTTGGGACCTGGCGATCTGTTGGAGTGTGAGCAGGGTAATATTTAGTGAAGGGATTCAGGGAAACCGGTTATTTTTATATAGCCGGACTTGAGTCCTGGAAATGGGAAGTACAATGCCTGCACTTTAAAGGAGGGGTTTGGGATATTGGCAGTTTGGAGGGATATGTTGTGTATCTTTATACGTATATGCTTCTAAACTGTTGTGTTCTGAGCACCTCTGCAAAAACAGTGATTATGTGTGAGTGAGGTGAAAGTGTTGAATGATGATGAAAGTATTTTCTTTTTGGGGATTTTCATTCTTTTTTTGGTCACCCTGCCTCGGTGGGAATCGGCCGACTTGTTGAAAAAAAAAAATACACATATATATATATATATATATATATATATATATATATATATATATATATATATATATATATATATATATATATATATATATATATATATATATATATATATGTCGTGCCGAATATGTAAAACTGGTCAATTAGCAAGAACTCATTTAAAATTAAGTCCGTTCTGAAATTTTCTCTTATACGTTTAAAGATATATTTTTTTCGTTAATGTTAATGCAAAAAATTTTAATTTTGCACCAAAAGAATCTTAGAAAACTTACCTAACCTTATTATAACAAGCGCAATTTATTTTAGCCTAACCCAACTAAATATATTTTAGATTTGTTTACAATAATTTAATACTAAACAAACACAGTGAAATATATTTTTTTCGTTAGGTTCAGAATGATTTTGGCGAAATTATTGCATACACAAATTTTCACTTGTCCTATATGGCAAGATGAGCGTTGCTATTTAAGCCAAGATCGCAAGTTTTGCCTATTCGGCACGACATATATATTTATATATATATATATATATATATATATATACATA
>NC_091376.1:17231979-17259479 GCF_038502225.1 Cherax quadricarinatus
TCTAGTAGATTATCATAAATCCCAGTGAGGAGCACACCTTTGAGTCCACACAAGTAAGTTTTCCAGTCAGCAATCAGTAATGAAATATGCTGACATAATACCCCCTAGTGGTAATTTATTTCCAATATATATCTTTTTCAGTCCGTTGAGAAGTGGCTATGATAGCTTCTCAAGACCTCGCCTGCACGGGCGGCTGTGTAGGCGAAAGCTGATTATCAAGCTAAGTTCCTGCTATATTTAATCTTAAAAATTAGTTGAACCATTTCTCAACATCCCAGTCATTTATCACATCCCTCCCTCTTCATATGTTACAACTCCCTTGTCTTCCCCTCCCTATCATATACTACATGGAGCCCTTCTATTCTAACTCTCTTCAATCCATCACCACGATAGTTCCCACTTCTGCCTGTTCAAAATAGCTTCAGCCACTTCCTTACCAGGATAGTCTCAATTCCTTCACCTTCATAACTTTCCTTCCCTCACCATGATAACCATTCTTCCCTCTCCATGATAACCTTCCTTCCCTCACCATGACAACCTTCCTTCCCTCACTATGATAACCTTCCTTCCCTCTCCATGATAACCTTCCTTCCCTCACCATGATAACCTTCCTTCCCTCACTATGATAACCTTCCTTCCCTCACCATGATAACCTTCCTTCCCTCACTATGATAACCTTCCTTCCCTCACCATGATAACCTTCCTTCCCTCACCATGATAACCTTCCTTCCCTCACCATGACAACCTTCCTTCCCTCACTATGATAACCTTCCTTCCCTCTCCATGATAACCTTCCTTCCCTCACCATGATAACCTTCCTTCCCTCACCATGATAACCTTCCTTCCCTCACCATGATAACCTTCCTTCCCTCTCCATGATAACCTTCCTTCCCTCACCATGATAACCTTCCTTCCCTCACCATGATAACCTTCTTTCCCTCTCCATGATAACCTTCCTTCCCTCACCATGATAACCATCCTTCCCTCTCCATGATAACCTTCCTTCCCTCACCATGATAACCTTCCTTCCCTCACCATGATAACCTTCCTTCCCTCACCATGATAACCTTCCATCCCTCACCATGGTAACCTTCCTTCCCTCACCATGATAACCTTCCTTCCCTCACCATGACAACCTTCCTTCCCTCACTATGATAACCTTCCATCCCTCACCATGGTAACCTTCCTTCCCTCACTATGATAACCTTCCTTCCCTCACTATGATAACCTTCCATCCCTCACCATGATAACCTTCCATCCCTCACCATGATAACCTTCCTTCCCTCACCATGATAACCTTCCTTCCCTCACCATGATAACCTTCCATCCCTCACCATGATAACCTTCCTTCCCTCACCATGATAACCTTCCATCCCTCACCATGGTAACCTTCCTTCCCTCACCATGATAACCTTCGTCCTAAGGTTGGACTAGTATTGAAGAATTCCTTGTATCAAGTTCCCATAATGTTGCAGTGCCTGACAGATGTGATAAATGGTTTTTGAAAATCCACAGGCTGAAGAATGAGACACTTAGGCAACATATGGGAAGCTTTATTAAGGAAACGTTTCGCCACACAGTGGCTTCAACAGTCCAATACAAACCTAGTATATAAGCTATAGCATATAAGCCACTTCTCCGGCCATATGCTCTACTTTCTACAAGAGTGATGGACTGAACACATCGATTCCAGGCTGAGGGACTGATTACCTCAAACTCCTCTTCTCCTTGCCCATTTCTACTTTTTGTTGGACTGATGAAGCCACTGTGTGGCGAAACGTTTCCTTAATAAATATTCCCATATGTTGATTAATTATTCACGAGGGGCCGTTCCTGCCTAACTAATTTACTTTTTTCAGTAAAGCTTTTGAGGCCGTTGATCACGACAAAGAATTCAATATTGTTTATTTGGATTTTACTAAGGCACAAGAGGCACCAGAGACTGTTAAAGAAAGTGACAGCTCATGGCATTAGGTAAAAAGTGCTGTCATGGATCGAGTCATGGCTCACGAATAGAAATCACATAGTGTGCATAAATGGGGTTAAATCTGAGTGGGGATCTGTAACAATTGGCGTTCCACAAGGATCAGTTTTAGGTCCGTTGTTGCTTATAATATATATAATGACCTTGACGAAGGAATTACTAGTGACATGAGCAAATTAACTGATTATGCAAAGATAAGTAGGATAATTGATTCAAACGTAGAAGCAATGGAACTTCAGGTGGATTTAGAGAGACTCAATTCTTGGCAAGAAAAGTGGCAGATGTAGTTCAGTTGTAGATAAATGCAAAGTTCTGAAGCTTCGGAATGTCCATAACCCTAGCACTTATAAGCTAAATACAGAGTTCGAAAAGAACTTAGGGTTATGGTAAGCAGCAACCTTAAACCAAGACAGCAATGCCTAAGCGTACGTAATAAAGCAAACGGATTACTAAGAGTTATATTAAGAAGTGTAAGCAACAGAAGTCCAGCGGTTATACTACAGCTTAATATTTCTTATTTATGTGCATATATTTTTCACTTGCAGAGGTCTGGTCGGAGACGGGGCCGCGAGGCAATAATTACTTGAGACATTAAATGATATCACAGGTATTGGTCTGGAAACTAATTTTTTAATGTCGTTATATGTTGAGAAAATAACGGCCAAACATTGCTAGACATTTTTCTTAAATATATTGATCTCAAACATTGGAAAGAATATATTGCGTTAGTTTAGAAAACAAAACATATTTTTGATACATATGCGTGTTGCAGTGAAGTAGAAA
Organism: Cherax quadricarinatus; assembly: GCF_038502225.1. Taxonomy (NCBI): domain Eukaryota; kingdom Metazoa; phylum Arthropoda; class Malacostraca; order Decapoda; family Parastacidae; genus Cherax; species Cherax quadricarinatus. Next base: position 17,234,747 of record NC_091376.1, read on the forward strand.
ATACACAGTTAGAGGGCAAGCTTTAACTCTAACAACGCTGCAATGTACGTAAAGCTTTACGAAGTCACAGACGTGAATAATCTCTAAATAGAGCAACAAGTTCTTACAGTAAAAGCTTGTTCTGCATATGAACGCTTTTTCTGTCAAAGCAGATTTAGAAAACACCCGGATAACTCGAAGTAATGTTAGCAAGATAAACACTGTATAATAACATGAACAAATAAAATTCTAAGACTCACACTGGGCAGAAGATGCAGATTTGTTTATCTGGAGAGAGTTCCGGGGGTCAACGCCCCCGCGGCCCGGTCTGTGACCAGGCCTCCTTAGGTCAGTGTCCCAGGATGCGACCCACACCAGTCGACTAACACCCAGGTACCCATTTTACTGATGGGGAACATAGACAACAGGTGGAAAGAAACACGTCCAATGTTTCTACTCTGGCTGGGAATCGAACCCAGGCCCTCACCGTGTGAAGCGAGAGCGTTAACCACCAGGCCACCAGAGCCCCTGGCTCTAACAGCGGTAAACCAACCTTCAAGGTTGTCTGGGTTACCATTGAACAATGGCATAGCATCATACGGATCACGACTAAAGTTACGCAGGCTAGAAGTCTGAGTATGTCTATCGTTTGATAAGGAGTTACTCGAATTTTGGGCTGATGCATTAATGGTTGTACTAGCAGCATGTGCTGAGGCATCACTTGAGAAAACTTGAGACATGTTTGCAAAATGTAAAACAAGAATTTAGAGAAACAAAAGAAAATGCAAGTAAGGAACACAAAACACAGTGAACTTAAATGGGAAAAAAATGCTTAACGATTCTGCATAAGTAATTAAAAATTGACAGGTCACACAGTAAGCAAAGGAACTCACATAAGAAAAATATTCAACTTAACAAACAACACCTTGAAAATCAAGAGAACTTGTACTTTACTCAAATCTAATTTGCTCAATTTTACTTTAAATTAAATGAATAGCACAGTGAGTTGTCTTTACTTTCAATGCAATAGGGAAACACACAATAAAATGATAAAATGGACTCAATAAAGCTTGTGCAAAAATAAAACAAACTGGGTCAAAATTTGCTGAAATAAAATAAAATGGCACAGAAAGAATAAAATGTTATGCACAGAACAAAGCATATGAAACTGAACTGAAATAAACTGTAGCAATATTGCAAATGACAATTGCTAATTAAAAAGTATTGCACAACACTGCATAAAATGTCTGCAAGAAAAACTTTAATGGCAACACAATATTTGCACAAGAATTATTGCAAAATGAGTCAATGTGCAATAATAAAAAATTATTACACAAACAAGAAAAGAAATATATCAAGGAATGAACTGAGGGAACAATTTGACTCTTAACTGCAACTTAAACAACACTTAACAAGCAAAAGAACAATTTACTCTAAAAGAAGAACTTAAAAATTGCACTAAGAGTGAATTTGTTCAATGGAACATGGAAAATAATAGGTGCTAACACAGAACAAAAAGTTTGAACACTTACAGTTATGCAGAACGCAACACATCAACATAAACACAATACTAGAATTTTCTTGCAATGAAACTTGATGTGTGAAAAATTTTGTAAAAATGATTTCTTGCTTGCACAAAATAATGGCACTATTGTCTGTGGAAATAAGACAAATTAGACACTGGCTAAATGAAAAGAATATGAACACAAGAATGTTCAACACACAGGGAACAAAACAAGAATACACAAATGCTGGGATGAAAAAAATATATATAACTGAGACAACACTGAGTTGTGATGCAGAATATAACTAAATAAATTACTGAATTACTCCACTGAATCACTGAGAGCACTAGGTGATTCTGAAGTGTAAACACAAGTTCTATACTGCTCATATGTTGCACACACAACAAGGAAAAACACTAGGTACTTACTTCAAGTGTATAAAAATACACACAACACAACAGACATAAGATAATGCACGAAAATTAACACTGAATTAAGGAGATTATCAAATTATTGCAATCAGTATATGATAAACACTGAGTCTAATCAAGAGTCACTGAATGTCACTAAGAAAATCACTGGAACACAAAAGAAATGTCTCAACACTCGCAAATGTCTCTATGAAAAAAAATATTAATTATCGCTGTAACGACTTGGTGTAGAATGAGGTAGATGGTAGTGGAGAGTAGAGGATTGTTTATGTCGTCTTGCTGCTGTCCTCTGCACACGTGATCATAGAATTGCGCTTACATCGACGACAGACACACACATGAGGCTTTCAACGGTGGCGCGAAACACACTCTAGCTCTTGACCTCCTATGTGGTCCTTAAAATATGGTGCTACAACCCTTAGTAGTGCGCCAAAACACTGGTAGAGGTTGGTTGAGTACCACAACACAGTGATAGTGGTTGGGTTTGTGGGTAAACAGGGCTAAGACCAGGCAATGGTGAGACACACGTGGTGAGTGGGTGGTTGGGCCTATGGGTTGAACGGCATAAGCCTCACTGAAGAAAGCCACACTGCCGCGAAGATATTCTAAGCTGGCTAGCTTAAAATACACCCACGAAATACGACAACACCACAAGGATGAAAAAGAGCACTCAGAATTGCTTGGAGCTTGAATCACAAGCGATGAAGACTACTTACGTGGCATCCTTGAGTACTGGGGTAAGACACCTGGGTTAGTTGCTAGCTGGCTTATCTTAACCCTTCACACAGAATAGCTTGATAACTTCTCACTATGAGCACAGCAGGGGTGGAAGCTGGCTTGGCAGGCAAAGGAACTGGATGGAGTAGACTAGGCTCGACTGGACTCCGTTGTTCTGACTCCCCCACCACAGACTGGAAGCTGGCTTATTTTGCAAACTCGGGTCAACTCCTCGGGAGTGATGCAAATAAGCAGATAAACACTAATACAAAGAGACTGACCAGTGAATGGTTTAGAAGCTGGTAGGAGCTTGAGAGAGTAGCTGACTTGAGGTAGCTGGCTGGCGTTAACCTTCTCGGTAGGCCTACTCACAAGATAGCAGGCTCGGTCTAAATTTATCTCCAGAAATCGCTGTAATCGTCAGAATTACAGGCCCTCCGTTGCCACCATTTATCGTAGGGGTTCTTAAATGGAGATATCGAGGGCTGAAGGTAGACACACTTGTTGGATGGTAACATATATTGTCAGACTGGGATGATGGGAAATGGAGCCCAGCCTCTGCCTGTCCTAGCCTGTGTCAAAACGCCGACTGAGAGGGAAGCAGAGGTACGAACATACACATGCGCATCCCGTGACGTCACACAAAGTTACAGGCCTAGGGATCTCCTATCTAAAGCACATGGATGATACTGATATGCTATACAACACAGGGATCAGCAACTATGCTGACACTATGGTTAACCTCGTCCTCATAAACCCATCTGCTGACAAGTCTTCTCCCAAATATCTGAACACATTCACTTCTTCCATTCTCCCTCCCTCTAATATGATATCCAATTTTTCTTTGCATAACTCGTTTGACACAATCATCACCTTATCTATGTTAACTTTCAATTTTCTTCCATTACACCCCCCCTAAAACTCGTCCACTGATCTTTGCAACTTTTCTTTAGAATCTCCCAAAAGCACAGTATCATCAGCAAAAAGTATCTGTATTAACTCCCATTTTGCATTTGATTCCCCATACTTTAATCCCAGCCTTCTCCCCAACGCCCTAACATTTACCTCTTTTGCAACCCCTTCTATAAATGTTAAACAATGATGGTTATATTACACATTTCTGTCTTGGGCCTACTATTACTGGAAAGGAATCTCCCTCTCTCCTACACACCTTAACCTGAGCCTCACAATCCTCACAAAAACTCTTTATAATACTTAGCAACGTACTACCTATTCCATACACTTGTAACATCTGCTACATTTCTCCCCTATCCACCCTATTATATACCTTTTCTAAATCCATAAATGCAATGAAAATTTCCCTAACCATATTTAAATATTGTTCACATATATGCTTCAAAATAAACACTTGGTCTACACATCCCCTACTCATTCTAAAGCCTCCTTGCTCATCTGCAGTCCTGCTCTCTGTCCTACCTCTAATTCTTTCAATAATAACCCTACCATACTCTTTACCTGGTATACTCAGTAAACTTATTTTCCTTAAATTTTTTACAATTTCTTTTGTCCCCCTTCCCTTTATATAAAGGAATTATCCACGCCCTCTGCCATTGCTTAGGTACCTTTCCCTCTTTCATACATTTACTGAACAAAGTACCAACCACTCCAAAACTATATCCCATCCCCATGCTTGTAACATTTCTGTCATGATACCATCAGTTCCAGCTGCTTTACCTCCGTTCATTCTACCTAATGCCTCATGCACCTCTCCCAGTTTGTGGTGCTCCATACATTTTGTGTGTGAACCAAGAACCAACATGGTTGCCAAGGGCCAGTTTCGGCAGACATCATCGTGAGTATCCACTGGAGATTACAGAGTTGTGACGATCCTCTGCATCAGACCGTTGCTTCTGTAACAGTGAAAGTGCAGTGTGCATGTTGGGATTTGGGGAGTAGCGGTGGTGCTGAGGGGATCCTGCCAGTGGTAGAGTCTAGGAGGTTTGTTTACTTCTGCGTTCGGCCGGGGTTGGGGAGGGAAGTGGTAGCTCACGACAACGTCACTAGATGCTGAACAGAAGAACACCTCCGTTAACAGTGAGAGCATGGTGATTAGTGTGCCAAATGGCGAGGGTTTTTTCTAAGTGGAATAATAAGTGTATAACAATTAGCAAAAGTTAATCAGTGATGTGCATCTTTAGTAAACAGATAGGGCCACTCCCTCTGACCCTCATCCCTGGTCCCTTCCCTACATCCTAATCTAGGCCTAACTTCCTGACCAAGGGTGTTGCCGTTTAGTGCCCCACCAATTACTCTCTCCACCACTCGCTATTCCCCCACCATCATTCCCCGTGAATCCTTCACCCGTTACCCCACAAGTGGCGCCCTCTCACCACCACGATGTCAGTAATGTCACAAGAAGTGCCGGGTTCGCAGGAATCTTCACGACAGAGCCAAAGCTGTCGTTCACGAGGCATCTGCCAGGTGTGCCACAGGGAATGTGCACTCACTCCCTCAACTGGCAACATCCGTGCACACAATGGATGTCTAGGCTCCAGGAGGACTCCAAATGGGAACAACAAACAGCCCCTCCCAGCAGACAGAGCTGACAGCTTCCGTGACTTCACCTCTACAGAGAACCTCAAGTCTGCAATCAAATTTACATCCACCTGGACGCTGACACACATTCCCAAAGCAGCTCGCCTTCAAGCTGCTAGCAAATTCACTAACCTCCTGAAGAAAGTCAACGACGCTCCTGCAAACAATGAATCCTGGTACAACTTACTGCTTTTTGGCAGTGCCTGTTTGGCTGTCCTACCAAGGAAGGACAAGTCACTAGCAACATATGTTATTAGAGCAATAAATGCATTCCCTATGGATGAACACCTCGTCCATTTCCCCCATAGGGCGACAAACACCCGCCGGGCAAATGCCAACAACAGGACACCTGGCGCCTCAAAAATCAGAGCCCATATTAGCAAAAAAATAGAAGAGCATTGGAGCACTGATGCTTATAACCAGTGAGGATATTATCGCTCCTAAGGACGTCATTACAGCACAAGCCCTGAAGGACAAACATCCACCAAGGGCTCTCAGTACCAACATTGACCTCCCTGACATTGGTGAACATTTAACCATACAGGATGCTGATGTGTATAAAGATGCTATGTAATTTCCACAGAGCTTAGCAGGAGGTTTTACCGGTTTAAGGCCTCATCACTTAAACAAATGCTCAATCCAGCGCTTGGTGATGTTGCAGAGAGGCTGCTATCTAAATTCACCAAATTTTCCAACCTGTCTCAAGAAATCGTAATGACACGATTGCAAACAAACCATACCCTAGCTGGCACAACAGAATCTCTCCTAGAGGACATCAGAAAAATTAAAATAGTTTCTACCAATCCACAGATAATCCAGAATATTAGTGCTGTTTTACCAGGAGCACGAGCCATTGATCCAGCCAATAGCACTCTTCTTGGCGGTCCTCTTGGGTCCAATGCCATCGATCTGATCCTAGAAAAAAAAGTCTCAGACATCAGGACGATGGAAGGCAGGATGAAAGACATTGATACACATGATGCCTTTTACCTACTCACCAGGTGCCTGTCAATCCCAAAACTTACCTACTTTCTGAGATGCTCAGCAACCTTCAGCAGTCCGAAACTCAAGGAATTTGACTCTCTCCTCAAGACCATGCTAGAGAGTGTATTGAATCTTTCCCTAGAAGATGGACAGTGGTTGCAAGCCTCAATTTCAGTCAGGCTTGAGGGGCTTGGAGTATGCAGATCTTTCCAGATTGCATTACCAGCTCTCCTATCCTCTTCCATAGCATCAAACGAGTTAATAAGACAACTTCTTCTGGACAGCCTCAGTGACTCGACAGGAATACTATGCCAGTGCCATCACTGAATGCTCAGGGCTGTTACATCAGACAGGGAGACTGCCCATCTCCAGGCTGTGAGCGCACCTCTCTTTGGGGACTTCCTCCAAACAGTTCCCACTTCGGCAATGGGAACGTGCCTCGATACTAAGACCATCCGTATTGCAGTAGCTCTTCACATTGCTGCGCCAATTTACACGGAATATACGTGTATTTGCGGCGGTGCACAAGCTGACCAATATGGTCTACATGGTCTTAACTGTTCCAAAACCAAGGGCTGGTATGCAAGACACAATGAAGTCAACGACATTATAAAGAGAACCCTTGCTACAGCTGGATGTCCAGCCAAGAGGGAGCCCCGATCACTAGCATCCGACAATAACCACAACCCAGCATATATTATATATATATATATATATATATATATATATATATATATATATATATATATATATATATATATATATATATATTGTGAAGGCGTACTCAGCCCTGTAACAACTTCAGTCAGTATTACTCAGGCTGGCTCCTCCTCAGGAAAATTAGTGAATAGAAAAAGAAATAATAACAGACAAACATAAACACTTTATTATGTAGAAAATATAAAATGTAAAACACTTAAATATGAAATATTAATCCTACATTAAAGAAAATGAAAAATGAAAAATATAAATGGTAACTGAATTCAACGTTAATTTAAAACTTGGGTATCTGGTGTTGGTGACACTGCTTGTTGAAATCGTAGCCGTTGCTGATGTGGAGGGGGGGGGGTCGCAGGTGTTGGTGACCACCACTGGCTAGTTCTTCACAGATTATCGCCGTGAGTAGTATCCCGATGACAGGAAAGCAGGTTCTTTACCGCTGCAATGAAGTGGGGTTACGTCCTGCAATTTCATACAGGTGCACAGGTAATTAGATCCAAAATGGGGAAGACTCTGGACGTTAGTCCTTCTCCATCCGTTCTTCTCGTTGATTGACAGGTGACCCTCTCTGTCATCCAAGCTGAAAAGATAGACAGGTTACCCACTGCTTAAATAATCACTCTCCATGGCAGTGTACAATACTCAAAAGACGTGGTGATTATTACAACAGTCAACCTAGAGCAAGACTGAAAGGACTAAGTTTATTATTGGTCAAAAGTGAAGCTTTTAACCAATAAATCCACTAGAATACAAGGCAGGCATGTACTTACAGTAGTGTTGGGAGCTGTGAGTCGAGTGATTACTGTTTGACCAGAGCCCCACACGTCACCTTTAGAGGGGAGGGGGGAAGAGGGAGGGGAAGGGATAGTGGGAGCTAGACTGACCCTACGTTAACAAGCAGCCGGCAATCAAACTATCACTTTAGGGGTGGGGGAGAAAGGGCGGGAAAAACGGGAGCGTGACTTACCCTACCTTAACTAGTAGCCGGTAATGAAACTATCACTTTCGGGGAGGAGGAAGAAAGGCGGGAGCTTGACTTACCCTACCTTAACTAGTAGCTGTTAATGAAACTATCGTTACTATAACTCTACTCCTATCTATTGAACTTTTCCCTCACATATATATATATATATATATATATATATATATATATATATATATATATATATATATATATATATATATATATATATATATATATATATATATATATATATATATATATGGGGTCGAGGAGGTATGGGGTAGGTTTAAAAATGTAGTGTTAGAGTGTTCAGCAGAAGTTTGTGGATACAGGAAAGTGGGTGCGGGAGGGAAGAGGAGCGATTGGTGGAATGATGATGTGAAGAGAGTAGTAAGGGAGAAAAAGTTAGCATATGAGAAGTTTTTACAAAGTAGAAGTGATGCAAGGAGGGAAGAGTATATGGAGAAAAAGAGAGAGGTTAAGAGAGTGGTGAAGCAGTGTAAAAAGAGAGCAAATGAGAGAGTGGGTGAGATGTTATCAACAAATTTTGTTGAAAATAAGAAAAAGTTTAGGAGTGAGATTAACAAGTTAAGAAAGCCTAGAGAACAAATGGATTTGTCAGTTAAAAATAGGAGAGGAGAGTTATTAAATGGAGAGTTAGAGGTATTGGGAAGATGGAGGGAATATTTTGAGGAATTGTTAAATGTTGATGAAGATAGGGAAGCTGTGATTTCGTGTATAGGGCAAGGAGGAACAACATCTTGTAGGAGTGAAGAAGAGCCAGTTGTGAGTGTGGGGGAAGTTCGTGAGGCAGTAGGTAAAATGAAAGGGAGTAAGGCAGCCGGGATTGATGGGATAAAGATAGAAATGTTAAAAGCAGGTGGGGATGTAGTTTTGGAGAGGTTGGTGCAATTATTTAATAAATGTATGGAAGAGGGTAAGGTACCTAGGGATTGGCAGAGAGCATAAGAACATAAGAACATAAGAATGTAGGAACACTGCAGAAGGCCTACTGGCCCATACGAGGCAGGTCCTTATCAAAACGACATCTACCTAAAGCTACTCAAGAAACAACTCCCGCACCCCCCAACACCAATCAAACCCAGCCCCTCCCACTCATATATTTGTCCAGTCTCTTCTTAAAGCTACCCAAGGTCCTAGCCTCTATCACCCCACTGGGAAGACTGTTCCACGCATCTACAACTCTGTTAGAAAACCAGTACTTACCTATGTCCTTTCTAAATCTAAATTTATCCAACTTAAATCCATTATTCCTGGTTCTTACCTGGTTCGACACCCTCAGTACTTTATTAATGTCTCCCTTGTTTATGCCCGTCATCCACTTATACACTTCAATGATATCTCCCCTCATTCTACGCCTCTCCAGAGAGTGGAGATTTAAGGCTTTAAGTCTATCTTCATACGGGAGGTTCCTTACACAGTAAATCATTTTAGTCATTCTTCTCTGTATGTTCTCTAATGAGTCTATGTCCATCCTGTAGTAAGGGGACCAAAACTGAGCAGCATAATCTAAATGAGGCCTCACTAGTGATGTATAGAGCTGTAAAATAACTTTTGGACTTCTGTTACTTATACTTCTTGAGATAAATCCAAGTAATCTGTTGGCCTTGTTGCGCACACTAAGGCACTGCTGTCTTGGCTTTAGATTTCTGCTTACCATGACTCCCAAGTCTTTTTCACATTCTGTATGACCAAGCTCTACTTCACCTAGATTATAGCTTCGAGGGTTATTTTCATTACCAAGGGCAAGTACCTTACACTTATCCACATTAAACTTCATCTGCCATTTTTCGGACCAAGACATTAATTTGTTCAAATCGTCCTGGAGTTCATTGATATCCTCCTCAGAGTGAATTATACGGCCTATCTTTGTATCATCAGCAAACTTACTCATGTCACTAGTAATCCCTTCATCAAGGTCATTAATGTAAATTATGAACAAGAGAGGGCCTAAAACTGATCCTTGTGGAACGCCACTAGTGACTAATCCCCATTCAGATTTCACTCCATTAATGGTAACTCTCTGCTTTCTATTGGTAAGCCATGCCTCAATCCATGCTAGAACTTTACCTCCTATACCATGAGCTGCCACTTTTCTTAAGAGTCTCTTGTGAGGTACTCTGTCGAAGGCTTTACTAAAATCCAAATAAACAATATCATATTCCTTATCACTGTCAACTGCCTCAAATGTTCTATTGAAGAACGTCAGTAAGTTTGTCAGGCAGGAACGACCTCTCGTGAATCCATGCTGAGATTCATTTATCAAGTTATGCTCTTCAAGGTGACTTCTGATAATGTCAGCTATAATTGATTCTAATAACTTGCCCACTATAGATGTCAGGCTTATTGGACGGTAATTTGAAGGAGTGGACTTATCCCCTGATTTGAATATAGGAACCACATTAGCCATCTTCCACATCTCTGGCACAACACTGGTAAGGATGGACGCATTGAATACACTCGTTAATGGCTGACTAAGCTCCATCTTGCATTCCTTAAGTACCCTTGAAAACAACTCATCGGGTCCAGGGGACTTATTTTGTTTCAGTTTGTCTATCTGTTTAATAACCATGTCCCTCGTGACAGTAATATTAGTTAACTTAAATTCATCAGGAACTAAATAATTGTTAATTATTGGAATCTCATTTACATCTTCCTGTGTAAAAACTGACAAAAAATAGTCATTAAATAAGGAACACATTTCCAGTTCATTATCCGTCAGCTGTCCATTCCCAGATTTCAGAGGTCCTACTTTTTCCTTCACCTTCGTCCTATACACTTGAAAGAACCCCTTTGGATTAGTCTTTGATTCATTAGCGACTCTAATTTCATAGTCACGTTTAGCCTTTCTAATCGCCTTTTTTACTTCTCTTTTAAGCTGAACATATTGGTCAGTAAGGTTAACCTCTCCTCTTCTAATGCGCCTATAAATTCCCCTTTTCTCCCCTAATAGATGCTTTAACCTCCTGTTAACCCATTTGGGATCGTTATTATTAGACCTAATTTCTCTCTGGGGAATGTATATACTCTGGGCACTGTGTACATTATTAAGAAAACAATCATAAAAGCAGATCCCTTCATATTCATAAGTATGATTATCGTCAATAAAATCATTAGCTAGATAACCCCAATCAAGATTAGACAGATGTTCCCTAAGTCCATTATAATCGGCAGAACGAAAATCGGGGATTTTTACTGTATTATCATTATTCTTGCATTCCCAATTAATGCTAAAGGTGATGGATTTGTGATCACTTGCGCCAAGCTCTTCAGTGATCTCCAGATTATTCACTAGTGTTTCCTTATTTGACAAGACTAGGTCTAGCAAATTATTACCCCTGGTAGGTTCAGTTACACTCTGTTTCAGAAAACAGTCCTGAACTGTTTCCATGAAGTCACTGGACTCTAGATTACCTGTCAAAGAATTCCAGTCAATTTGGCTAAAGTTAAAGTCCCCTACTATGACTACGTTACTGTGTCCAGAAGCCCTAACAATTTCGTCCCAAAGAAGTCTCCCTCTATCGTGATCCAAGCCTGGAGGTCGGTATATTACACCTAGAATTAGTTTTTCTTGACCCTCCACGAACTCTACCCAAACAGACTCTGTTACTGCTCCATCTATTTTTATACCTTTTTTTATGCAACAATTAATATTTTCTCGAACATACAATGCAACTCCTCCCCCCTTCCCATTACATCTATCCACATTGAATAACTTAAATCCCTGAATATTACACTCAGCAGTCATATCCCGACTCTTTAAATCATACCACGTTTCAGTTAATGCAATGATATCAAAGTTCCCAGCACATGCTACCAAACGTAGTTCATTAATTTTATTTCTTGCACTTCGACTGTTAGCATAAAATACCATCATATGTTTTTTCTTCTGCACATTTTTCCTATTCATCTTTGTTTTTACACAATTTCTGAAATTATCAATACCCAGAGTTACTCCATGACAGTTACTATTAAGATTCTTAATATCAGAGCATAAGTCAATATATCCATACTCATTATTAATCATTTCTAAACCCATACCTCTAACTAATCCTAGTTTAAAGTCCTAACAACCCCCTCAACTGAGTTAGCAAGAAAACCCACACCTGCCCTGGATAAGTGAACCCCATCCCTGGCATACATGTCATTTCGGCCATAGAAGTTGTCCCAGTTGTCAATGAATGGTACTGCATTATCCTTACAGTGTTTATCCAGCCAACAATTAATACCAATTGCTCTGGACAACCATTCATTACCAACACCTCTTCTTGGCAAAATGCCACATATAACAGGGCGCCCCCCCTTCTTCCTAATCATGTCTATAGCTGTCCTGAACTTTCTAACTAAATCCTCACTTCTACGCTTGCCTACATCATTGCCTCCAGCACTGAGGCAAATAATAGGATTGATCCCATTACCGTTCATGATGTTGTCAAGCCGGCTAACAATGTCCTCCATCCCAGCCCCAGGAAAGCATACCCTTTGTCTCCTACTCCTGTCCTTCAAGCAGAATGCCCTATCCATGTATCTAACCTGGCTATCCCCAACAACAACAATATTCTTACCATCCTTGTCGTTCGTCGTGACGATCCCAGTAGTAGACTCACATTCGTCGGGTAGCACCGAGAATGCGTTGGAGGTTTCCACGGGAGTTTCCACAGCAGTCTCTTTCTTCTTCATCGTTTCTGGCTTTCCATTCGTCTTCTTGATCGTCAACTTCGTCGTCCCCTGCTGTCCAGCCACTGACCACGATCCCTTCTTGACCTGAGGACTCGAAACAGGAGGACTACTACGAATCCTCTTGTTTTCCTCGGTCAATCGCCGTATCTCCATCTTCGCTGCCTTCAATTCTTCCTTAAGTTGCTGGTAAAGTTGCTCGATGGAGGGCATCTTGGTTCAGTCCACGGGAGCAAACAAGACACTTCTTCACAGAGTTAAGTACAGGTCAGCACTCAAAGTACAGGTCACCACTCAAGAGCACACAAACAGGTCTTCACGAGCACACAAACAGGTCTTCACCAGCACACAAACAGGTCTTCATTACTGAAAGCAGTGAAGAGTTTTTACGAGGATAGTGAGGCTCAAGTTAGAGTATGTAGGAAAGAGGGAAATTATTTCCCAGTAAAAGTAGGCCTTAGACAAGGATGTGTGATGTCACCGTGGTTGTTTAATATATTTATAGATAGGGTTGTAAGAGAAGTAAATGCGAGGGTCTTGGCAAGAGGCGTGGAGTTAGAAGATAAAGAGTCACACATAAAGTGGGAGTTGTCACAGTTGCTCTTTGCTGATGACACTGTGCTCTTGGGAGATTCTGAAGAGAAGTTGCAGAGATTGGTGGATGAATTTGGTAGGGTGTGCAAAAGAAGAAAATTGAAAGTGAATACAGGAAAGAGTAAGGTTATGAGGATAACAAAAAGATTAGGTGATGAAAGATTGGATATCAGATTGGAGGGAGAGAGTATGGAGGATGTGAATGTATTCAGATATTTGGGAGTGGACGTGTCAGCGGATGGGTCTATGAAAGATGAGGTGAATCATAGAATTGATGAGGGGAAAAGGGTGAGTGGTGCACTTAGGAGTCTGTGGAGACAAAGAACTTTGTCCTTGGAGGCAAAGAGAGTAATGTATGAGAGTATAGTTTTACCAACGCTCTTATATGGGTGTGAAGCATGGGTGATGAATGTTGCAGCGAGGAGAAGGCTGGAGGCAGTGGAGATGTCATGTCTGAGAACAATGTGTGGCGTGAATATAATGCAGAGAATTCGTAGTTTGGAAGTTAGGAGGAGGTGCGGGATTACCAAAACTGTTGTCCAGAGGGCTGAGGAAGGGTTGTTGAGGTGGTTCGGACATGTGGAGAGAATGGAGCGAAACAGAATAACTTCAAGAGTGTATCAGTCTGTAGTGGTAGGAAGGCGGGGTAGGGGTCGGCCTAGGAAAGGTTGGAGGGAGGGGGTAAAGGAGGTTTTGTGTGCGAGGGGCTTGGACTTCCAGCAGGCATGCGTGAGCGTGTTTGAAAGGAGTGAATGGAGACAAATGGTTTTTAATACTTGATGTGCTGTTGGAGTGTGAGCAAAGTAACATTTATGAAGGGGTTCAGGGAAACCGGCTAGCCGGACTTGAGTCCTGGAGATGGGAAGTACAGTGCCTGCACTCTGAAGGAGGGGTGTTAATGTTGCAGTTTAAAAACCGAAGTGTAAAGCACCCTTCTGGCTAGACAGTGATGGAGTGAATGATGGTGAAAGTTTTTCTTTTTCGGGCCACCCTGCCTTGGTGGGAATCGGCCAGTGTGATAAATATATATATATATATATATATATATATATATATATATATATATATATATATATATATATATATATATATATATATATATATATATATATATATATATATATATTTACATATATACATATATATATATATATTGTATATATATATATATATATATATATATATATATATATATATATATATATATATATATATATATATATATATATATATATATATATATATATATGTCGTGCCGAATATGTAAAACTGGTCAATTAGCAAGAACTCCTTTAAAATTAAGTCCTTTCTCAAATTTTCTCTAATACGTTTAAAGATATATTTTTTTCATTAATGTTTATGTAAAAATTTATAATTTTGCACCAAAAGAATCTTAGAAAACTTACCTAACCTTATTATAACAAGAACAATTTATTTTAGCCTAAACCAACTAAATATATTTTATCATTGTTCCCATCGCTATTGGGCCGTGCGGACGGACTGCGCAGTAGCTCCCACTTCACCTGGTTTCTGCGCAGTTTTCACTGATCAAACATGGTGGATTACACCGGCAGGAGGATTAACACAGTCTGCATTGAGCTGTTAAGGGGTTCTCTGAGCCCTGCTACGATGAACGTAATTCTGCCTGCAATTATTAGGGATCTATATGGCATCCCTAACGAGGAACTGTATGGTGTGGCCCTTAATGGGATGAAAAGAGTATTTGTGAAGTTTCTGAGGACCAGTTTCTACAGCAGTGTGGTGGAGGAGTACCAGGAACGCCGAATGTGCCTCAACTCGACGATGGATGTGTGCATGCATGACGTATCTACTTACTATACGTGGGTACGGGTGAGAAATGTACCCTTTGAGGCGACTAAGTTTGGTATAGAGGAAGTTTTTAGCAATTACGGAGTCATTCATGAGGCTAGAGGAGGGGTATGGCGGGATGGACCATATGAGGGCCTCCCGGAAGGTTCATACAACATCAAGATGACCTTAAAGAAGCCTATACCTTCGTATGTGATGTTGACAGGCAACAGAACTCAGGTATATGTGTCTTATGCGGGACAAAGGAGAACGTGTCGTCTTTGCAACTCTTATGACCATATAGCGGCGCAATGTGCACGTAGAGTTGCCCCAGGGGTGCCAGCCCCGGTGGAGGAGGTCCAGCAGACGAGTGTGGTGGCGACGGCGAAAACTGGGACTCCTCTATGGAGTGAGGAGGTAGAGAAGGAGGGAGAACAGATGGGGACGTGTGTCACACTCCCGGTGGAGGATGGAGATCCTACTCCAACGCCTGTGGTGGTGGAGGAAGTGGTGGAGTCGACACAGGAGGTGTCCTTGGAGTCTGTGCTCCAGGAATTCTTGGAGGAGACTTTGGTAGGAGAGGACATGGATGAACGGACCAGTGATAAGCAGCGATTGCAAGGGCTGAGTGAGAAGACGGAAGTAACAGGGAATAGTGGAAAGGATACACTTGTAGTGGCAGAGGTACACAGGGAGGATGTACCTGAGGAAGAGATGGCTCTGGGAGGCAGCTCTAGGAAGCGGCCAGCGGGGTTGACTGAATTAGATGACGTTTTAACACCTGGGCAAAGACCAGGTAAGAAGGCATGGGCAGAGGTGGTTCGCAAATCCCCTACAGGGGGGGAGTACAGGGAAAATCGGGGGGGAGGGACAGGGGGGGTAGGGGGTCTTATTAAAAAGAGTAGTAAGGAAAGTGTGAGCAGCTTGAAGGGAAGTGTGAGCAAGCCACAGCGGCACAGAGGTAAGCCGCCTTTCCTTGACCATTCAGGTGTGTAACGATAAATGCTAATGGCCTAAAGACTGAAGTAAAAAGGGTATGGTTGGAGTGGTTCCTCAAAAGGTATGACGTGGATGTTTGTTTCCTACAGGAGCATAACCATAAGTCAGGTAGTGAGTTGCGATTGAGAGGATATAAGTTGTTTGTAAGCATGACAATGCTTTTAAAGGGAGGAGTGGCTGTTTTAGTAAAGGAGACCAGTCCATTGCGAGTCATGGGGTGGGAGGAGGGGGGAGGGGGAGGGTTGTTCGGGTGGATGGGTGGTGGGGGGAGAGCAGGGTATGTTTTGTGGGAGTTTATATGCCCGCGATTGGTAACGTGAGGATAAAAACAGACTTTGTTCGGGACGTATTGTTATACTATCTCAGGGGTTTACCTGCTATCGCGATAATTGGAGGTGATTGGAATTGTGTGATTAGGCATGCAGACGTCATACCTAGGGGGGCGGGGTGCGTGTTGGGTGTCTTACGGGATGCATTGCGTGATGTCGGGGTCGTAGATGTGGTCGGCAGGGGGGGGTTATCAGGTCGAGCACACCTATGTACAGGGGAGTTATGAGGCAAGGTTGGATAGGATTTATGTGAGGCAGGGGATAGGAGTGGAGAGGGTTAGAACAGTAGACGTGGGTTTATCTGACCACAGAGCAGTGTTGGCTGACCTTCGGGTGGATGGTATTCCGAGAATATATCAGAGTTATTGGAAATTAAATGTGAGGCTTTTACAGGAGGAAGATCAAGGTTGGTCCTTTCAGACATGGTGGAAAGGGTTTTGGGAGGCTAGGGATGAGGAGGTGGATTTGCTAGATTGGTGGGAGTTGCAGGGTAAGGTGCAAATTGCAGGATTTTTTAAGAAGAGGGGCAGGGAACGGGCACACTGGAGGTTTGGATTGCAGAATTATTTAGAGGGCCAGTTGAATGATTGTTATGGGGGGGTAGGGAGGGTGTGGGAGGAGTTATGGGGGAACTTAGAAGTCGTTTAGTGGAGATGCATAATGAACGGTTTGATGCACTCAGGGTCAGGGCAGGATTGGAGGACGTACTAAAAGGTGATAAGCCAACCGGGTATGTACTCCGAAAATTCAAGGACAGACAGTTGAGGAATACCGTGGCACATATTGTCGTGGAGGGAGGGGAGGGTTATGTGCAGGGGCAGGGTCTCTCTAACACAGATTCTATCAGTAGGTATACTGATTATTGGTTTACGGAGAAATGGAAGAGAAGGGGAGGGGTGGTTGGGTTAGAAACATTTAGAGCTATAGGGGTTCATCAGGGTATGGGGCAGGGGGATCGGGAATTGTTGGAGGGAGGCATTATGGGGGCAGAGGTGGGGGAGGTGGTGAATGGGTTGAGTCAGGGGAAGGCACCGGGAATAGATGGGTTATCTAATGATTTTTACAGAGCACATTGGGAGGATCTGAGGAAGTGCCTAGTGGCGGTTCTGAATTATATGTTGAAACGTGGTAGAATGGCGCAAACACAGAGAACTGGGGTTGTTGTTTTGGTGCCAAAGAAGGGGGGAGAGGAGAAGGGTTTGGGAGATTATCGTCCGTTGTCGTTAATGTGTACGGATTACAAAATTTTTGCGAAGGTATTGGGTAACAGGTTAAAGAAGGTAATTGGGAATAGCATACATGAGGGGCAGTATGGGATACCGGGACGGACTATGAAGAATGGGCACAGTGGGATAAGGGATTTTATAGAGAACTGCCAGGGAGGGGGCGTCCTTGGCTTGGATTGGGCTCAGGCCTATGACTGCGTGAAGAGGGACTTTTTGTGGGGCTGTTTGGAGAAATTGGGTTTTGGAGGGGGGGTAGTGAGGTGGGTGCGCACTCTATATGAGGGGGCTGTCATGAGGGTGCAGGTTAATGGAAAGCTGGGGGGGCGGTGATGATGGAACAGGGATTAAGGCAGGGTTGCCCGCTGTCGCAGTTGCTCTTTGCATGTGTGCAACATCCTTTCTTTGAGGCTGTGGAGGAGGAATTGCGGGGGGTAGGGGGGGAAGCATGGGGGGAATAGTAGGTTATGTGGATGACACAACTGTGTTAGTTACGAGTGGGGAGGCTTTAAGAAGGGTGGGAGAGGTGATAAGGAGTTTTGGGAATGTTTCAGGAATGGTAGTTAATTTAGCAAAGTCTAGGTTATTGGAAGTAGGAACATGGGTTGGGGGGAGATTGGGGGAGGAGATGGGATGGACAGTTTGTGACAGAATTAGGGTGTGTGGGATATGGTATATGAAGCAGTTGCAGGAATGTAGGAGGATTTTTTTTTTTTATATTTTATTTAAAAACAACATACACATGATACAAGCCGACAATTAGCAAATCCAAAACCGTGACAGACAATGTCAGTACACACACAATAAACAAAAAAAAAAACATTTTAACATATTGATATAACGAAATTCTACCGTAAGAAACCCAACCCGTTTACGGGGAAAAAAAAAAAAAACATACCGACTACAAAATAGAACGTCGGAGTCATAAAACATGTAGGAATAAGTCCTATAATCATGTATATATGTATATACATACACATGCACATATACACATACATGTATGTGCACATATGTTCTTACAGCACAGACTGGATTATACTAGAACAAACAAACAAACAAAAAAAAAGACTTATCACTAAAAAAAAAAACTAGACAAACTAAATACATAACATCCAAAACAGAAGTGGCAGACAATGTCAGGTACACACAAAAAACATTGTAACACATTGATATAACAAATTCTACTAAAATAACCCAACCAACCGACTTCCAAACAAACAGTCGGAGTCATTATAAAAATGTAGGAATGAGTCCTACAAACATATATATATGTATACATATACGCATGCATATACACACATACGTGTATGTGCATTTGTTCGTACAGAACAAACTGGATCATACATAGAAATAAAGCTCTAAATGACTTTTCACCAAATAAACTAAAAAAAATATTACATCCAATGATAGAACTATACCTAAGACATTGGTTCCCACAAACACACCTACACACACACAAAATTAATGTTACCGATTAACACTCAATATATAATATGACCTTCCAGTCAAATGAAGGGTATATATAAACCCCATCAAATACTTTTTTATTTTCGTACATAGGTCATTTTGTACCCATTCAATACGATAAAAAAGAGACGTATGACAAGGATAAATCTAACATCAGATTCGAATGTATAAAACATATCCTCACAATATACATATAAATATAAACCCCCTATATAAAATGGTTCTTATAACAATAAGAGAAAAAACAGAAAATCACATACTACTTTTGACTCTGTGATTTTACAAAATTCATAAAGGTCTACATACCCCGGAGCCCCCGACGGCTCCCTGCAAAAAAACTTTACCCACATCTACCACCTTGCAAACCAATCAACCTTCCTCATCAGGCTTCCAATCACTCCAAGAGGACACACCACTGAAGAGACCAACCCCTTGCCTCTCACCCCGTCACCAAACGGAGTAGACGTTCAACAGTAAGTTCACGATATCCCTCCGGAAAACTAATTACCCACCTTCCCCCATATAATTGTTTGTTCCTACATGCTGTCCTATAAAAACACGCCGCCAACGCTTTTATCCTAATGTTTCCCTCCACCTCCCTCATTCCCCAAGAAACATGCAAGTAATCAACTATTACGTATCTGATAGCCCTCCCCACCTCTTTGGGTACCCCTCCCATATCTAACATTAAAGCCCTGAGGGTTGATATCTGTCCCCCCCCCCAATAAAAAGAAAACCCTCTTCAACCACAATCTTACCACCTCCAAAGCAGAACAAAAATATACTACATGAAAAGCCGTTTCAACTTCCCCACAAAAACCGCATGATGCCTCTCTCACAAAACCCATTCGTCTTAGCACCTCTTTCGATGCTAACGTCCCCATAAGAAATCTATAAACTAATTCCCTCGCTCTTGCCGGTATTCTTAATTTACTAAATTCCACCCATATCACTCTCCAATCATATGTGGGATACACTGCCATCCCTTGCATTGATTCCTGACGACGACCCACACCCACTAACCGTTTTACCTTGAGTTTTTTAACATTGCGTACCTTTAACATAAACCGCAACATATCTTCACACTCCACTAAGTCCCTGCCACCCCACCATTTGCGGATATCCCCCATCACCTCCCGCACCTGAAGACCCCTTTCCCCCGCTCCCCGAATATACCTCTGCTTCACATATAGCGCCTTCACCCTAGACCCTAATGCCATCAATCCCAATCCTCCCTGTCTTACCGCAGTCATTACCACATCTTTACCCAACCACGCCCTCCCAAAACCCCACACATACCTTAAGGCTCTTCTTTGTAATTCCATAATATCCTGACTTCTTAAGGGGTAAATTTCCGCCACTCCCCACACCTTACTATAAATCAGCGTATTTACCACCACAACCCTTTGATGCAAGGTTACATCCCCGGCCCTTAGACTCCTGAGCCTACTCAAAGCTCTGTCCATTACCATTTCTGAATTAACCCTCCTGCTCTCCTGTACATCTGCTAAATACAAAATCCCACAAATCTTTAGCCTATCTACAGTTATCCATCCAAACTCCTCCCCCACGGTCCCTCCTACCCAATTGCCTACCTCCAGCAACCGTGATTTCTGCTTATTAACTCTCATCCCAGTAGCATTCCCAAAAATCTCAATTACCCTTCCCACTTTACTTAAATCTTCTATCTCATTAAGTAAAACAGTTGTATCATCTACATAACCAACAATATTCCCACAAAATCCACCTCTCTCCCCCATCCTTCCCATCCCACCATCAACCAGAACATAGAAAGGATTCTGCATACATGCAAAGAGTATTTGGGAGAGTGGACACCCCTGCCTTAAACCCCTCCCCATGCTTACTGAACTACCCAACCTACCATTTACCTGTACTCTCATCGATGCATTCTCATACAATGTCCTCACCCATCCAACCACCCTCCCTCCAAAACCCATTCTCACCATACTCTCAAACAAAAAGTCCCTATCCACATAATCATAAGCTTTCTCCCAATCCAGACCTAGAATACCTCCCTTACTACTACCCTCAAGGAAATCCCGAATACGTCCATGACCTACCCGCATACTCCTCCCCGGGATACCAAATTGTCCCCCATGTATCACCGACCCCATGACCTTCTTCAGTCTATTACCCAAAATTTTCGCAAAAACCTTGTAATCTGCACACATCAAAGATATTGCTCGGTAAGCACTCAACTCTCTTCCCCCCCTCTTCTTTGGCACCAAAACTATGACACCCGTACTTTGCGATGTGCCCAACTTCCCACTAGTTAACATATGATCCAATAGCCTAACAAAGCACTGCCTAATACACCCCCAATGTGCTCTATAAAAATCATTTGGTATACCGTCTATCCCTGGTGTTTTCCCGGTACTCATCCCGAAAACTGCCTCTTCCACCTCAACCTCACTTATACCAACCTCCAACCCCACTCTATCCTGCTCACTTAAAACGCTATGGAACCCCCCTTCAAAAATACCCTCCCAGGAACCCCCCTCCCTCCAACTCCATTTCTCCCTAAACCAACTATCAGCATAGAGACTCATACTTTCCGTATTGGATAGGACTCGACCCACTGGATACCCTCCCACCCCAGGGCTTGTCTCCAATTGTAGAATGGTGGTTACACTCTGTCGGTCCCTAAATTTACGTAAAACAAACCCAGACGGCTTATCACCCCACAATACATCCTCTAACCCCGCCCTAACCCTAATTGCATCAAACCTATCATTGTGTAATTCAGCGATCCTGCTCCGCAGACTGTCCATGTCATCCCTCCTACCACCTCCCCCAACATAACAATCTTGCAACTGTCCCTCCAGATAATTTTGCAACCCAAAACGCCACCTCGCCTCTTCCCGTCCCCTAACCTTAAAAAAATTCGCTATTCCCGATTTTGCCTGCATTTCCCACCAATCTAACAGATCTATCTCCCTGTCCCTAGCCTCCCAAAAAGGCAACCACCAATCACTGAAAAAAGGCCCCTCCTCCTCCTCCTTAAGAAGCCTTACATTTAATTTCCAGTACCCAGAATAAATACGCACCACTCCATCCCACATCAAATCTGCTATTACCGCCCTGTGATCCGAAAACCCCACATCGAAGGTTTGCACCCTCACAACATCTATACCCTGCTTAATATAAATTCTGTCCAATCGCGCTTCATATCCCCTACGGACGAACGTGTGCTCCACTACGTATCCCCCCCTCCCCACCACATCAACAACCCCAATATCTCGCAATACATCCCTCAGCACACTCAGCACACAACCCGCCCCTCTCGGTTCGACATCACCACTCCTAATCACACAATTCCAATCACCACCTATTACCGTTATAGCAGGCAAACCTCTCAAGTGATACAGCAATACCTCTCTGACAAAATCTACTTTTACCCTGGTATTGCTAGTTGCTGGCATGTAAACTCCTACAAAACTAGCTCGACTCTCACCCCAGACACCATCCACCCTCACAACCCTCCCACACCCCCCCTCTTCCCAGCCGATGACACGCAAGGGGCTGGTCTCCTTTATCGCCACTGCTACCCCACCTTTCAGTTGCAAACCACTGGTAACATACATCCGATATCCTTTTAACCGCAACACACAACCAGCCCTATGATTATGCTCTTGCAAAAAGCAAATATCTACATCAAACCGCCGTAAAAACCACTCCAACCAAACTTTCTTAACCTCAGTCTTAAGTCCATTGACATTAAGCGTGACACTTCTGAAAATTATAGAAGTGGCGGCTTTCCCCTATGCCGCTGGGATTTACTCGCTGCACTTTTCACATTACGTATTCCCTTACCACTCGAGTTATCCTGTGCAGTCACCTCCCCCCTCCCTCTCCCACTGTGCAACTCAGGCGCACCTCTACCACTATGTGGCATCGGCTCCACAACCGCTGCCCATGACTTCTTCCCCGGCCTCTGCCCCGGGGTAATAACCTCGTCTATCTCTGATGCCGCGGTTCTTTTTCTAGAACTTCCACTTACACACATCTCACCCTCAGACGAATCCTCCTGGTGTACCTACACGGCCACCACACGCTCCAGCCTTTTCTTACTCAAGTCTTTCTCCACAATTTGTTGTCCCTCCAGCTCTCCAACTTCACATAAACTGAGGACACCTTCTGCACCGGGCTCATCCCCATCCAAAAAATCCTTGATGACATCTGCCAGTAAACCCTCCTGAGTCGAAGCTTCCTGGACTAAAGACTCCTCAGATAACACCTTCGACTCCCCCGACTCCCCTGGGATAGTGACACACGTCTCCTCCTCCGCCACCTCCCGGTCGACCTCCTTGCTCCAGAGATCAGGCCTCCGGCCTCCCGAGGCAACAGAGCCAGGCACCAAATCACACGACTGTTGAATCACAATCGGCGTTTCCAGAATTCGAGGAGCCCGCCTCCTAGGACACTGGGCTGCCATGTGCTCATAAGAGCTGCACAGACGACATGTTTTTCTCTGACCCGCATAGTACACATAAACCTGTGTTCTACAACTGGTCATCGTTACATAGGATGGTATAGGCCTTGTTAAAGACATTTTAAGGGTGTAAGAACCTTCCGGCATTCCTTCATACGGACCATCCCTCCATACCCCCATGGTTGCAGAATGCACTGTCCCATAACTGCGAAAAAACTCCTGTAGTCCATACGCCGTAGCCTCGAAGGGTACATTCCGTACCTTCACCCATGTGAAGTACTTAGAAACATCATGTAACACAACATCCATCGCTGAATTCACACTCATGCGTTGTTCCTGGTACTGCTCGACAATTCTTGTGTAGAAGCCGGCTCTCAGAAATTTCACGAAGATTCTTGTCAAACCATTAAGAGCGACGCCATATAATTCCTCGTTGGGGATACCATATGTGTCCCTGATGATGTTAGGGAGAAGTACGTTCATCGTATCTCCACTTAACGTACCACGAACCAGCTCTATGCAGATAGTATTTACTCTCCGTACTGTATGTTCAGCCATTTTGATATCCCAAAATGAGCAGCGCACGTCCACACTACTCAATGGTTGTTTATGTACTGTGGTAGCTCGCCTGAAAAACAGCAGAGGGGTGCTGGGCACAACCGCACTCCACCGTAGTCAGGCAGCGAAATGAGTAGGAGGATTAACTCAGAAACAGTCACGAGAAGGGTTATAGGCAAGTTAAAAGGTTTGAGGGTCAGTGAAGTGGCGTTACAGCAGAGGGCGTTGGTAATTAACTCGGTGGTGTATAGTAAGGTCTGGGGTGTGGCGGAGGTGTTCCCTTTGAGGGTGCAGGATATACAGGAAATACAGAGGAGGGTGTTGAGGTTTGTGTGGGGGTTTGGGAGGGCCTGGTTGTCCAAGGATGTGGTCATGACGGAGGTGAAACGGGGGGGACTAGGTTTGTTGGCCTTAGGGCCTAGGGTAATGGCATTATATATTAAGCAGAGGTATCTAAGGGTAGGGGGGGGAGAGGGGTGTTAGGGTGGATAGGGTGATGAGGGATGCTAGAAACTGGTGGTGTGGCAGGGATTTGAGAAAGTGTGAAGATGTAATAAGATTCATGTTGACAGTGGGGCAGGTTGAAAGGTTGAAGGTAAACACAGTGGTGGGTGTGGTGTGGGGAAGGGGTGTATTGCAGGGGGTCGCAGTATACCCCATGTATAACTGGAGGGTCATATGGGGGGAGTTCAGGAAGCTTAGGATACCAGCAAGGGTTAGGGAGATGGTATACCGTTTTCTCATGGG